>NC_089753.1:7504955-7543017 GCF_040412425.1 Macrobrachium rosenbergii | reverse complement strand
GCGACAGAGAAAATCTGAATGGAAATGGAATGAGTTCTGATGCCCGCCTCCCAGCGGCGGAATGGGTACTAACCACTGAATGGCCTCTGCCTGTGCCGCGAATTTTGAAATTCTGTCGGTTCGGAGATTACGCTATATATATATCTGACAGGTAAGTCATGAACAAATTTTACTTTAACCTTACCTTGGATAACTCCAGGCTGGCTATTAAGCTCTTGGTTGGGTGCGTCGGTAGAGTTGGGACTGTCACTTTCGATGGGCGGGTTCAATTCCCCAACCGGCTGATGAAGAGTTAGAGGAATTTATTTCTGGTGATAGAAATTCCTTTCTCGCTATAATAGGTTCGGATTCACAATAAGCTGTAGGTCCCCATTGCTAAGTAACCAACTGGTTCTCAGCCACATAAATTAGTCTAATCCTTTTGGGCCAGCCCTGGAAACTGTTAATCAGCTCAGCGGTCTGTAAAACAAAGTATACATAACTTTACTTGGCTGGCTATTGGCCTATTGGGCCTAAGGTCTTTAGACATCAGAGCTTTTTCTTAACTAGGATTCTGAGCTAGGCCATTTGACAAAACTCCAGGTCTTTTGAGGATGAGAGATTGCTTTCATTTCGGTCTCTGTAGTGTTAATCCCGTATTACAGTATTTTACTTGGTAATTCTAAGTAGCTGCTCGGCGGTGTGAGCTGGACTGTGGCAATTGGCGTTTTCTATGTTGTTTACTTGCTTTACAAGAATTTAAAGTAATATTTTGTCACCCGGTTGGCAACTAAACTGTGATTGACCTTTGAAGACCTGCGACTTGAATTACCTACTTGGGGTAGGTCTAAGCGACATTCCACGCAGCAAGCCCATCCCCCCCACCTCCATAGCTAATGCTGACAGAACTGTAGCAGTAAACACCTCTGGGTGCGTTATGTTGGTATTTTTAGGGTGTTTACTGGTTACAATTTTTGCCGTGTAGCTATGGAGGGGTGGGGGGCTTGCGGGAATGCTGGCTTAGAAACCTACCATGTTACCAATTCAAAAGTCAAGTAATCTTTCAAAGTATGTTTTAACAATTGTGGCCCGACAAATATTGCTTTATATTCTTAATAAGCTAAAAATAAGCGTCAATAAATCAATCTATAATCACCAACAGGCTTTCAGCAAATAACTTTTAAGCCACTGGAAATACTCAGTTTTGACAACTGCTCTGAACCCGTTAACACACAGAAAATACCTACAGGTCCATAATGTTATAATGATTTAAAGCTCACAGTATCTCTAAGCAGAGCCCTGCGGACTATTACCCTGGGAATTGATTTTCCTATACTTTCAGCATTGCTGATGAAGGAGGTGGTGTTGTTTATTGTTGGTCAATTATTATTAACCTCATCATATCTGCAATATGGTTGGGACCCCTCGGAACATGGGTTTTGGAAACTTTGGGAGAAAGCCGGACCACTATGTTGTTTGTTATGGAAAGGTTCTGCGCATGCGCCAAGTCATCAGGAGCCATATGTTCAAGATAAGACTGACTAAGGAAACCTATTATAAAAGGATCTATACTAACCTAACGTTACCCTAACCCTAACATGGCCTAGCACGCCTGTTACTTTGTCAGAGGCTCCACCCCGGGGAAACGTAAACTCCACTTTCAATAAAAGCTACCCTAGGCCAATAACACTGAGCATGCTCGATAGCATGCCAGTATGTGCGTAAAACTTCTGATGTTAATTTCTGGTTAATCACAGTCAACCGACAAAAATAACAGTAAATTTTTAATAAGCAACCAAATTCCTGTAAGAAAATCGATTTCAAAAGTAATACCTGCTGGGGGCCTTAAGCTTTCTTCTAAGCTCAGGGCTCGCGCTTAAAATCGCTCTGTGCTGGCTGGCCTGAAGTCGACTCAGCACTACCTAACTTGACTCCGTCTAAAAGCCTATATAGCCTAGATTAAGTTGCTACTCTATATTGTTGCAGGCCACCCTTCGTTGACATATAAATAGAATTCATTCTAACTTTCTCTGCTTACCTTTTTAGGAAGGTGCCAGATGAGTAGGTCTATGGATAGCTGCTACAGGACACCAGTCAAACCTTGCCACTAGGTTTTGCTGTTCTCATATTACCACGCCCGCTTTACTATGACGACACTTTTCGCGTAAAATAATAAAGCTTAAAGAAAATACTTCCTAAATAAAAGGTCCCGAGCGCAAACAATAAGCAGTACAATAACAACATAACCCAAACTCGTCGTTGTGTCGGTAACGCTAAAACTGCCGCAAATCCTGTCTTTAGGCGGTGTTATACTTTTCAAATTATAAGAAAAGATTACTCTGCATATTGTAGAAAAATCAATGCTCAAAGTATAACATTGTAATTGAATAAAACAAACCAATAAATTTACTTTAATATAGCATCACAGCACGGATACTATTTTAACCTTAACTAGAAGGATAATAGTTAAGATGTATTACCTAATCTGTTCAAAACTTTTTATGGGTCGTATCTGTGTGATGCTTTAGTCATTGTGTACCTTTGACCTATCTGTAAGTTAATGGCGGTACCTTATACAGTATGAATTAGGAAATAATGTGTTACTTCGATACTGTTATATAGTGGTGGAATGCCTAATTTAGTGTTTTTTTTTTTTTAGTGTGGGAAATCAGACTGAAGCTCCCTTCATGGGCCTGTCCTTGGTGATAGCTGCCATGTTGTATGATGTAGGTGCTCATATTTCCATCCGATTATCATATGCTTCAAAAACCGGTGGTAAGTATTCTGAATGGGCTATGGTCATGTTGTCATTGCTGCAAATCACTCAGTACAATGTTAATAAGGCTGTTCAAGGTAGGCTAAATTTACCAAACCATGTTAGACCAGTTGTAAGGGCGACAAATTGCGCCTCTCTTGCAGGCTTGTGTTTTCCTTTCAGATGTACATTAATCACGTCATGTATTTTACCTGTCTTTATTTCAGATTCTTTTATGTACCTCATCTTATGTATCATTGTATGGCCTTTTGCCGATATGTATATCTACCACATATGCCATGTAACGAGTGCTGTAGGTATTTTTATGCTTGCAAGACAACACAAATCTTGTATGGACGCAGTGGGGCTCGGTCGCCTGCTACCTTTCCGTCCGATTTTTGATTTATAAACACCTGTCGAGAATAATAATCAGTCTCTGTTTTGACATCTCTTGAACCTCACACTGGTGACCACGGGTCAGGGACAGGTAGCGCGGTTTTGGCCCAGCCATTAACAGACTAACTGCAGCCCGTACCTGCCATCAGAAAGTCTTTAGCGGACTAACTATGGCGTAAAGTTTAGGCCTCTGATAGCACCCCTCCGGCGAAAACCATGCCATTAACGGATTAAATACGGCATACCCAAAACAGCACGTTTTGGCACTTCGTTCAACCTCCCGAACAAATCAGCACCAGTAGGCTAATGGACTCAGTATGACGCATTTTCCCGCATTTTGGTGTGTGAAAGTAAAGATGTTAGAAACAGAACCTCAATGCGAACCTGCGAGCATTGTCTGTACACCTCTCTCACCAACAAAAGCCAGACACAGTCAAAACTTCCCCTGTTCGTGGCAAAACACGGCATCATGGTTCGAGTGCTCAGACGTGCATTTTTGCATGGCCCACATCTCAGACGATGCTGCAGAATCATACATAGTCATGACGGTGCTCCCAGAAGAAGTATTCAACAGAATTCTCCCAGGCTGACGCGTAACATGACAAAAGTCACATACATGGACTTAACCCTTTAACGCCGACTGGACGTATTTCATGTCGACAAAAGTTGTCTATCAGGTGCCAAGTGGACGTAAAATACGTCGACTACAAAAGTTTTTAAATATCGCGGAAAAATACTTATAGGCCTCGTTTGCAAAAAATTTTTAAATCGCACCTTGCGGGATGCTGGGAGTTCACGGATCACGCTGTTGTTTTGTTTACAACGCATGACAGCTGTGCATGCGCGAATTTCTTTCTTATCCCAAAAAGAAAGCATCAGCTAACTCTGCTGAAAATTCAAATTCTTTAGTCAGTTTGTCGTCATTTTTGCACCGTTTCTATTAGCCTTTACATAAAGTTTTATATATGAAAATGTACAAAATTTCACATGTACAATACAACATAAAATAACTCATGGTTGTAAGCTTTTATCAATTTTGACATATTTTCATATAAATCATGATAAGTGCCAAAATTTCAACCTTTGGTCAACTTTGACTCGACCAGAAATGGTCGAAAAATGCAATTATAGCTAAAACTCTTACATTCTGGTAATAGTCAATCATTTACCTTCATTTTGCAACAAACGGAAAGTCTCTAGCACAATATTTCGACGGCGGTGAATTTTTGAAAAAACTTTCCGTACGTCCGCACTGTGCTGAAAATCTCGAAAATTCTTTAGTCACTTTGTCGTAAGTTTTGCACTCTTTTCTATTAGCAGTTACATAAAGTTTTGAATATGAAAATGTGCGAAATTGCATGTAGAATACAACAAAAAATAACTCATGGTTGTAACTTTTATCAATTTTGACATATTTTCATATAAATCACGATAAGTGCCAAAATTTCAACCTTCGTTCAACTTTGACTCGACCAGAAATGGTCTAAAAATGCAATTGTAAAGCTAAAACGCTTGCATTCTAGTAATATTCAATAATTTATCTTCATTTTGCAACAGACAAGAAGTCTCGAGCACAATATTTCGATTTATGGTGAATTTTTGAAAAACTTTTTTCCTTACGTCCGTGCTAACTCTGCTGAAAATCTTGTAAGAACCTGATGCCGTCTCTTTTAAACACGTGTGTTTCGTCGTCCATCGGAGTGGACAAGACAACAAGAGCATCTCGTTTTCTTTCTCAAAAGGAATGCGATTTCAACCATTCAATATTTCATCTGTTTCTCCCCTAACCATTGTTGTCTTGATGTATGTACAATCACCACTACTTGCATTGCCATACAAGCATTCTAATCATGTACTCATAATGTTCCAACGAATCTTCTGTATCAAACTGTGTGTATGTTTCTGTTTGTGAAGACGCCAAACGTCTCGCCACTCCGATGGACGACGAACACACGTGTTTGGAAGAGACGGCATCAGGCTCTTACAATCTCAGAAATTCTTTAGTCACTTTGTCGTAATTTTTGCACCGTTTTATATTAGCCGTTACATAACGTTTTATATATGAAAATGTGCGCAATTTCATTTAGAATACAACCAAAAATAATTCATGGTTGCAGCTTTTATCAGTTTTGAAATATTTTCATATAAATCAAGGTAATTGCCAAAATTTCGACCTTCGTTCAACTTTGACTCGACCGAAATGGTCGAAAAATGCAATTGTAAGCCAAACCTCTTACATTCTAGTAATATTCAATCATTTACCTTCATTTTACAACAAACGGGAAGTCTCTAGCACAATATTTTGATTTATGGTGAATTTTGAAAAAACTTTTACTTCCGCAAGTTACAGATTCATGCATCATTTTGTGATAATATTTTCTCTATGTTCGCTTTGATCGTTTTTTACAATTTGTTATATACCAAAATCATCGCAATTTAGTGTACAGTACAACGAAAAAATAGCTCATTAGCTTTAACCGTTTTCTCTCACAGCGCGATTTGTATACAATTATATATGAAATTTTTTTGCGCTGTCATATATTCAATATTTATATATGATAATGATATTTTTCATTTCTGATGGTTGCATGCTAAACTTCAGGCAATGAGAAAAAAAGCAAAAATTAACTCTTAATCTTAAAAACTAAGCGTGCTGTGATTTTTTGAAAAAACTTTCTTTCCGTCAAGCGCTAACTCCCAAACCCCGCCAGCATACGGCAGACAGTTTTGTAAATAGAGGCTCGGCTTTAAGGTTAAAGAACTAACTGTTGAATTCCTACCCATGCCCATGTCCAAAAAGCGCAGCACGCATTTGACCTGTTATCCCAGCCCCTCGGAGATGCATCACCCAGGGAAGCCTGGGACCAGCTGCGAGGGTTGATAAGCCTCCCAGGTTGTGATGAGAATGGGAGGAAAAGGACAATAGACCTGACAAAAGCAATTTTCCTTCGCGCCTCCCAGGAGGAAGTTCGACACAGATAAGGGATGCAGAGAACCTGGACATGGATGCCTCAGTCGATGACACCCAGAAACTTTATGAAAGGCCAAGGCCTCTACACGCTGCCCTGCCCTGGGAGCCTGCAACCTGTCAGAGGGCTAAGGCGGCGACAATAACGGAGACATCAACTCTGTTTATAATAAAGACCGGCACTCAGAGAGCACAAGACATGGCCAAACCCAAGCGCATTTGTTTCTACCATAGAAAGTTCGGGACCAACGCCAGAACCTACAGGCCTCCATGTTCTTTCAAAAAAAACAGCAAAGGCAGCCACAATTAACAGCTGTGGCCGGAAACCAACTCCCCTGCCCAGCAGGTTTTTCATCACAGATGAGATTTCCAAACACTGCCTGCTGTTTGATACGGGGGCAATGCAGTCGGTTTCCTGCCATCCAGGAAGGTTTAGAAAAATACCTGACTCAATACCCACCTCATCGCAGCAAATAGAACTCCGTCCGCGCACTTGCGGCACGACAACCTGGGCTATCTCAATCCTGGGGCGCAGATACCACTGGCCTTTTTGTCATAGCGGATGTTAAGTTCCTCTACAGGCGTGGACTTCCCTAGGGTACCACGGACTACTAGTTGATGTCACCAGACAACACCTCCTCAACACAGGACGTGCCATTCCTGTCAGCTCTGCTGGACCTGGA
The DNA here is from genome assembly GCF_040412425.1 of Macrobrachium rosenbergii. Classification (NCBI taxonomy): domain Eukaryota; kingdom Metazoa; phylum Arthropoda; class Malacostraca; order Decapoda; family Palaemonidae; genus Macrobrachium; species Macrobrachium rosenbergii. The sequence goes on along the minus strand of NC_089753.1, from coordinate 7,536,236 downwards.
TGCCCTCCATCTGCTCCACAGCCCCAACAGCTACACATCCCTCCTACAGGAGTTCCCAGACATGTTCAAGCCAGAACTACGCCAGTCACCAGGGGCTTCAGCAAAGCACAGCATCTTCCACCACATCACCACGATGGGCCCACCAAACCATGCCAAGTTCCGACGTCTGTCTCCCCAGAAGTTACATGATGCCAAACAGACCTTCGCAGAAATGGAACGCATGGGCATCTGTAAAATGGCATCAAACCCATGGGCGTCCCCCCTCCACATGGTAAAGAAATCCAATGGTTCATGGAGGCCCTGCGGGGACTGTCAGCGCCTGAATTTGGTAACAACACCAGACCACTACCCCCCCTCCCTAACATGCGAGATCTGACAGGTGCCCTCCACGGAGCCAAAATTTTCTCCAAGATGGACCTACTGAAGTCATACTTCCAAGTCCCTGTGCATCCCAACAACGTCCCAAAGACCGCCATCATCGCGCCCTTCGGGAGCTACACATTCTCGTATTCCACTTTGTCTCAGGAACGCAGGCGCCACCTTCCAGCACTTGATGGATACCATCTTGGAAGATCTGCCCTTCTGCATCTGCTACGTCGACAATATCCTCATTTTTTCCAGGTCCCCAGAGGAACACCTTCGCCACGTCCATGCCGTCGTGAAACGCCTGCAGGACAGCGGATTAGTTGTCAGGTTCGACAAGTGCATTTTCGGGAAGAAAAAGTAGACTTCCTTGGCCATGAGATTTCCCAGCAGGAGTGCACCCCACGGCCTCTAAAGTAAAGCTATAGAAAACTTCCCTGAACCACAAACCATCAAGGCCCTTCAGAGTTTCTCAGGGATGATAAACTACTACTGGCTTCATCCAGATATCGCCCACATCATGTACCTACTGGCGTCAATCCTGAAGGGGGAAACCAAAAACACTAGCGTGGGAAGCTCCGCGGCAGCAGGCATTCATCCAGATGAAAAGGGCCCTCTCCAGTGCCACCACCTTAACTCACCACAACCCGCCACTGCCCTCAGGTTGACAACGGACACCAGCAACAGTGCGATTGCAGTACTCGAGCAGCTGGTGAACAGCATGCCCCATCCCTGGACTTCTTCAGAAGCAAGTTTTGCCAGCTGAGACCTGCTACAGCACCTTAGACAGAGAGCTGCTGGCTATCTACCAGGCTGTGAGGCACTTCAAATACCTGCTGGAGGGAAACCAATTCATTCCTAACAGACCACAAACCCTTGATTCACACATTTGCAAAACGGGGATGTGGTCTGCAAGGGCAACAGCAACACCTGACTGCCATCTCTGAGTTTGGTTGCACCATCAACTCACGTTCCTGGCAAGAAAAACCCAGTGGCTGATGCTCTGTCAGAATAGAGATCAATTCCCTTCACCTCGGCATCAACAATGAAGACCTAACGAGAGAACAAACAGCAGACCCAGAGACGGCAGACTACAGGACAGCAGTGATGGCTCTCAAATGGCAAGATGTGCCTCTAGCAAACTCAGACACAACTCTCCCCTGCGACACCAGCACAGGCCACCCAAGCCCCTGGTGCCCACATCAAGGAAAAACAAGTGTTCGACATAGTCCATGTCTCTCCCATCCCAGCCCGGGCGCTGCAGCGGCATGCCTCATGACTGAACAAGTTCGTCTTGCGGCATCAACAAGGACGTCCGCCAGTGGGCAGGAGCTGCATCCCATGCCAGGCAGCAAAACATCCCAGCACACTGAATCCGGGATCACCATTTTCCTCAGCCTCATCAGCGGTTTGGTGCGTCCACATCATGTTGTCGGGCCCCCTTCTGCAGTTTGGGGGGCCAGATACCTCCCCTGATGATCATACACTTTCAAACCTTCTTGCTGGATGGTTGCCCCAGCAGATCTCAACAACATCATAGGTTCGCAGCGGCCCTCCTCTCCAAATTCTATATTCTATTCAAACCAGACAGCATCACTACAGTCTCCCAGTACCATGGCTTTCCAGAATCTGGGTCTCCTTGAGATCACGATGTGTACAACAACAAGCTTTCGTTTATAACCCGCTGACGAACAACGCATGGTCGAGCGCTCTCTCTTTAAAGCAGTTTGTTGGGCAGGCTGCACCCGACGAGAGGTGGAAGGAACAGTTGCCCTGGCTGTTGCTTGGGAAAATGCCACCACCCAAAGCAAATCAGGAATGCTTCCCCTGCTGAAAGTCTTCTTGGAAACCAATTTCCATACCTGGAGAATTCTTCCACGCACAACTATGGTGCCTACACCCCCTCAATGTTGCCGAACCTGGGGCATTTTTTCTCCTTGCCAGGTGGAATGGTTTCACCACATAACCATCACCTACAGCCACCTTGCCTTACAATCCCTCCAATCTTTATGGAGCCTTTTAACCAGGCCCCTACAGGGTTATAAGTGAGTCATCAGGCGGGCCAGTGCAATGCATACATCCTCGACATCCATGGGCAGGAGGATTGGATCTTTGCAGCGACAGACTGAAACCCGCATTCCTGTTGGGCCCCAAAGTTTGCGAAGAAGTAGGCAGGCGCCCCAGAGTTTCCCATCCTGCCTGCAGACACCCTTCCCCCACCAAGGCAGGGCCATGTGGCCCAAAACTGCCCAGTTTTCATCCCCAGGTGTCAACTCACCCTGCCCACAGTTCTCACACTGAAGAAGGGCCACTCCAACTGTCCCAGCCCTTGGCCTTGATTAATGTTGTTTCATTTCAATTGCTCCTCTAATTATGGTTTGTTCTGACCACGATAAACAAACCGTCAGGTAAATTACATTAGGAATTACTTTCAGGCTTAGGGCTGGAAACAGCCGTAAAACTCTTGAGCAGGTGGATGATGGAACTTGCCTGCCTGGATGTAAACAGTCAGTAATTGCTTTTCGGCCGTACAAATTACAATACTGAAACGTGTTTTGCTTCTCTATGGATACTGTCGTTAAACTCTTATTAAAAACATGTGGGATCTTTCTGTATTTTTGTTTATATATACCATAAAGTTTGATATTATTAAAAAACCCGCGATTTATGATAACCTTGCACAAGCCGTCATTCCCTGCTCTGTGTCTTGTGGGTTTGAAGAAAATGGGGAAGTCACCAAAACAAGCTCAGCTAGACTTAATTACTGGCGCGCCACTGTACATTCGGAGATATAGTTGGGGACTTAATATCTTTGCTCCCCATTGATCGGGGTAAGAGTTCAATCCCCTTCTGCTGGGTTTCCGGCTCCGTGTATAAGGGGCATCCCGCTTCCCTTCCTACTTATGCTGGTGTTGCTTGGCGCCTGCGCCTGCGAGAACTATGGAGTGCAGGTGGGCGGTTGTGGTGCATCGTCGGTGGTTCGACTTCCGACGGGAAGAGGTGGCCTCCCCTCCATGCTTTTTCGTTCTTGCCGTAGGTTCTTCCTTCTTACCTTGTGATCTCTCCTTCGCCCTCTTAGTCCCCTGTCGGGGCTTAGTTAGTGGTGGACTGGAGGGCGTCGATCTGACGACCTCTTCTAGCGGATGACACCTGCTGCGTGAAGGCAGTTCCCCTTGTGGCCGATGTAGGGCTCCCTCACTGATCATCTTTGCTTTTTCTTTCAGGTTGACAGTGAGCATTGCAGTGATGGGGTAGTTGGCTGGATCATCTCAAGGATATCTCGGCACCGAAGGGAGTTCCCAACGTTCATTTAGCTGCGGATGGGGATGCGACCATTACTGGTTAGATGACATATTTCCAACCGGGACCCGTTCTGACTCTTTCCAGTCTCGATGTGGATTGATAGCTGTCCATTGCTGGTGACTTCAGGGACCTGCTGTTGCACTGTCTCCAGTGTATCTGTGGTTATCTGCTGTGCTGTTCATGCGTGGTTCCATGCTCTCAACTCGATGACAGACCACAACTCTTCCTGGTCTCCTGCTGCAGCCGCCCTGTTCGTTCCTGTGATGCTGGTGACTTTCATGTGACATTTCTGTCCTGGCAGTAGCTCCTGCCTTCCGAACTGCTAACGGTGGCTCCTTGCATCAGCTGTCCCTGACCCCATCCCTGGGGCCGTCTTACCACCGTTGTGTTCCTGCCAGCTGCCTGATGGGGAAGGGATGTCTGCCATCCTGTAAAAGATGTCGGTGTGAAGTGGAAGGCCCTCGCCTTGTGGAAGTGACATTCCTAGCCATTGCAATAGCTCCCCCCTCTGAACCTGTGCCATAAGCGCCTGCATCGGCTGTCCCTGATCATGCCTGCCGCTTCTTTGGTGGCTGTGCCGGGAACTTCCGTGCGTGTCCCTGCCAGCTGCCCCAGAGGTTGTGATGTCCGCCATCCTGTTCGAAGATGGCGGCATGAAGATGAAGAGAATCTGCCCTGTTGCTGATGTTCCTGGCTGGCTGCAGGGCTCTGCCTTCGAACCACTGCGTCCGCTCCTGCATCGGCTGTGATCATGCCTGCTGCTTCTCTGGTGGTTGTCATGGGTCAGTCCGTTGTGTTCTCTGGCAACTGTCCCTGTAATCTACACAATGCACTTTCGTTCATCACCATCTGTAGAAGATGTCTGCTGGAGGTGAAGGGAGGTACCCTGTGGAACAATTAATTATTAAAATAGTGGCTGAGACCACTGAGCTGGCTATCAACTCTCATAGTCCCCTGGCCCGAAGGATGAGGATGGAATGACCAGTGGCTGGGCTGTGAAGATTGCACTGGGACCCTAAGGAGTCACTTGTCAATGATGAACTAAACGAAAATGAAATTAAAAAGCTGTAAAAAGGCATGCTGTGGCGGGTCTCACTCACACAATAAATACTTTTAAACTCAAGAAGAGCGATATACTCACTAAAAGTTATATTAAAATTCAAAATAAACCCCAAAATCATAAAATTTACTTGTTTTGAAATTCATTATTCTGATTGATTGATTTTTATATTTTGGTGTCAACTCACAGCTTCTCATGTTAAAATGCCTTGAGAATGTTGAAGATCAGGACAAAATTTCTTCTATCGGTCTATTTCCCAATTTGACAGGGACTTATATTTTGGACATTCACACAGGACTTCCGTTATCAGCACATTGCAATCTGGGCATTTGGGAAGAGGGCCACATGGACTGTTCTGGGTGTCCATGTGTGGAAGGTATGGTGTCGGGAACTTGCTGTCTTCCATCTTATCTTCAATTTAGTCTTCTGCTGCATCTTCACCTTCTCTCCCAAGGTCCAAGGGGTCCCGGGCCTGGACAGACCTCCATCGGCGAAGAGGAGAGGAAGGCCCGTTCTCTTGGAGTGCCCGCTTGGACATCTAGGGACTGCCTTCTTCTGAGGTCTCTAGGTCTCTCGTTGGACTCTTCCCAAATTTGGTTTATATAAACCGATTCGCATAGCCCTGGGTTTGTGTTTGGGATGCTGGTGGATGAGCCTCTGTTTGCGATCGTTCCCAGTCCTAGAAGTTCCGCCTCTAAAAGGGCGAGGACCAGTTCTGAGTGTCTTGAGATTCTATGGAATATTGAGTATCCCGAACTGGTTTGGAGAGATTTTCCTCGACCCAGTTTAGGAGCAGTTTGGCCCGTGAAAGTGCCCGAGGCACTCAGGTGTCTCATCTTCCTGCCAGCACCACAAGCACTCCCAAGTGCTTGCCAGTGTTGGTCGGGTTCCCAGCCTGGTGTCTCGATCCTGTCAGTTCAAACATTGGAAAAGGCCCAGGGAAGAGCTTCTCTTGCAGATGCCCTCGGGGGCTTCTAAGGGACTGACTCTCTTCCGAGGAGACAAGATTCTCTCATTGGCCTTTCCCGAACTCGGGTGGAAACCCTTTAGTCACCCTGTGGGGTATCGCGTTTGGGGCGCGAGGACTTACGGCTCGAAAATACCCTCATTCCCGAGTCTTGGAAGTCTGGTCTAAGACTGGTTCTGATGGTGGGTCTGGGTCCGATCTTTAGGAAACTGAAAGCAGATGCTGTCAATTTTTGGGAGTCTCGTAGCCCCGCGTCGATTCTATGCCGAATCGCTAGCACTCTCCCCAGGAGTGGGACAGGACGAGATGAAGTGCTGGGTAACTCTGGCCAGGATGTCCGGAGCCTGGGGCACCTGGGTGATGGGGGTTCCGTTGGCGGCCGTCAAGGCGCGGCGGGTCGGTGTCTGGTTGCCACCGTCAACTCTCTGTTGCTGGGCCGATTTAAAGGCTCCTGTGTCGCCAGCATCATTAGGGTTCGGCATGCAGCGGATAAAACCTACTGTTTCCCCCTGGGTTCTTCTTGCCATGGGCCTGTCCTGCTGGCACGCCTTTAGAGTTTTGAGCGGTTGTTCAGCAGGCGGCAGGCAGTTTTAGGCGTCCTTTCCGTTCCCGTGAGGTAGCGACGATTGGACCTCCATCTGCTGTGGTTCCTGGTGGACGTCTGTTGGCGATGGCGTTGACGGGCGCTCTCGTCCTCTTCAGGCTGGCTTGGCTCACGCTGTCGGCTCACCCGCCTGCCTGTCCACCCTTGGCCAACCAGTCTGGCATTCTCGTGTTGCGCCCGTCTCAGATCTCGACAGGCATGGTGTAGGGGTGGGCCTACTCTATTTTTTCCGGGAGGGTTTAGGCGGTATGTTCCCGTGTGAAGCTTATATCCGGCTTGTTTGTGCCAGGAAGTCTGGTATTGACATAAGTGCTCTTCCATGCCCCAAGCGTCTCTTGAATTGAGGTCCTTAGGTTGATTATAAGCTCACCCGGTCCCTGCTCCTGCTTATCTTTTGGGCAGGAACCGGTGTGGTGCTGTCTCCTCACCTGTCTTTTCTCGCTCTTTCTGTACGTCCTCCGGAGGGCGTGAGCACTGGACGGCCTGTAGCTTCGTCCGTGAACGCGATTCTGGGGCTCTCCACCCTGCGCCGGCCGCGTCGATCGGTTCCCCTTCTCGTGCAGCTACGGTGAGAGCAGCCCGGGAGGGGTTTTGCCCGGCCTGTCAAGGTCTCGCTGGTGTGGGTTGCGGGAGGTTTCATGCTTGAGGCCAGCGTATGATCTTAAACCTCCAGTTTGCGATCGCGTTGCGTTTGAAGGAGGATATCCCGGCGTCCATACCGGTGCAAGGATCGCTGACCCCTTGGCTTCCCAGAATAATCTTCATCAACGTCGCCGTGTGGTTCCCAGGGGCTGGTAATGTAGGGAGTCAACGCGCTCAAGGCTGGTTACAGCGCGTTCTCAAGCCCTAAGATGTTTGGAAATCCTGGAAGCCAAGTTAATGCAGGTCCGTGTGAGCTTCCCCTAATGGCTCAGGATACTCGAGTCACCACTGTTGGTGTCAAAAGCTGAGCTGGTAAAAATTCTGATGCTATTAAGAAGGACTTTGTCCCAATTCAGATCTCGGTTTGAGAAGATCAATGGAATTGACTGCATAAAGGAACAAACCATTACTTGGTGTACAATAAACAATAATATGCAATGTTCACCTGAGTACAAATTACAATACAAAACATACATACAGCTACAATATTTGGATGACAGCCTTGATGCCTGTGAATGAAGAAACATGTGATACACATTGTTTGACACCCATAAATACCATAAAGTAAAAATTATTAAAATGCGTGACCAGGCACGTTTTATGGGATAATTGAGCTTGAAGAAAATGAAGTCACCCAAAACAAGCTCAGGAGTTTTAATGATCTGAATCGATGTGGCTAACTATTTTGGCGCGATGTATAACTTTACATATAATTGAAAATCGATTTACTTTAATTTTTTCTGGAGATGCTTATATATACTCTGGCCCTGTAGCACATTTTAAAATATATATTATGCAGCACTCCATTTTAAATATTCCAGGCCTTAGGAATTTTGATTTCTTTCACCTTAAATAAGATCTGATTTAAGTTATTTAATTCTGGACAGGACTCAGATTTCTTAACTTGGCTTTTTACTAGTATTTCATATCACAAAAAGTTGCAAAATGCTTATGGATTTTCTTGGAACCTGCAGATCACAATAGAGCACTATCAATATCATACCAGTTTTAATTTTTTCATATGAATTTTTTCATTATAACAGCGACTATATATATATATATATATATATATATATATATATATATATATATATATATATATATATATATATATATATATCCTATATATATATATATATATTTGTCATATATATATACGTCTTGGTTGGGGATTTACTTTATCTCTAGTGGTTTATTGATAAGCACAGAAACTTTGCTCAAGTGTGCAGCAAAATTCCCTTTGTGAATACTGAGTATGATGTACTGTAGATATTACAGCATTGAATGACACCTGGCGCCATCCTTGCCTCCATATCTGGAACTGGAACAAATTTACAATGGTTGTTACAGAGACCTGTGCAAGTCATTCAGCGAGACAAATAACAACATGATAATTGACAAAAATTTTGAGATTGGATACATGGAACAATAATGCATGGGGCAGACAGAGAGCTGTAAATACAGGTATAGTAAAAAGAATGACTTTTGAGATGTACGTAGTCTTCCAAATTACCTCCTAGTCACAGTTAGATGATGCAAACAGGTTGAACCAGTTCTGGAACTCTTCATATTAAGATTTTCCTCGCTTTACGTTTGATCTTGTGGTCTGTTCCAGGAATTCCATTCAGGCTTTATAATGCCCTCATGGCCTGATGGTGTTCTTGTATCCGGTTATTTTTATTCTTTTCTGCTCAGCCTCTAACCTGCAACCACCTGAAATGGATGCCTTTTGAAATCTATAAAAGCATAACCGTACAGTTAGCCTGCATATTTACATATAACTTGGAAAATATCATCCTGATCGATTTACCATTAAAATAAGAATGACGGAAAAAACAGTAATGTTTCATCTTTCAGGTATTTTTTTATAAGATTGCCATAGCAATTACTTATAAGTTTTAAATGGATTATTATTCTCAGTTCTGGAAACAAGGCTATTAAAAACATTGATCCGAAGTCTGGAATATGAAGATAAAAATCTTACTTATCTCCATTGCTTGTGGGGAACTTAAAGTTTAAAGGCGTCTCATTTTATTCTCGAATCGATACCCTACAATATGTCAATTCTGTTCTCTCCTTTCAGTGTCCTCAAATACTTTACAATATCTCACAGTCGCTGCATGATTCAGTCAGACTCTTGCCATCGAATAGTCTCTCTGGCAAGGCTTTTAAAATGTGTCTGCCCTGTTGCCAGTTTTTATGTTAAACAGGCTACTGACAAAACGTGTGTGACAGACCTCTAAATGTCTTCGAGACAAACCCTGAGAGATATACTTATAAGATTTTGGGGCTTTTGATTTCTCATTACTTTAACTCAGGATGTCCTAATAATGCCCTGCTCTCTCTTACTCTCTTTTTGAGAAATCTTACATTTTTTTTTTTACATATGATCACCTTATCTATTTTGTCAGTACTTGTAGATAGATTTACATTTTTTCATCCATGGATATCAATTAGATACTCTAAAAATATTTAATTAATGCTATAGAAATAGGTGATATATTTTCTTGTTCATTTTCAGATATGAGATTAAAATAAACTTCTTTTAGTCGCCTAATATTATCTATAACGAGGAGTAACGATCATCTTAAGTTTTAAAGACTACTTTTTTAATCAAACTTTTTCCACACCACCACTGAACGCAAACCTCAAGATTTTTTTTGTTTTTAGAGGTTTCCCTGTGATTTCCTAATCCTCTCTTTTTATATATAATTTATTCAAAAACTAGTCATCAGAGCTATCAGCTATGTTGATAACAAAACTGGCTGCAACCAACTTTAATACAGACCACATCTTGCTTCATCTTTTTTGAATTTTCTCTTTTGTTTCGCTGCATTCTTTCAGTTTTCCGCCGTGACATTGTTCGATGCTTCTTGGACTAAAATTTTAAAGGTCTGCCAGTTTGAACGTATTCTTTTTCGCCATATAAGACTTCACTTACCCAGGTAAAGTAATTTTGATTGACCCAATTTTCGATCGAGATAGACAAATTTCTGCCCTCAGACTCCTTGCAACCTTTGATCTCTCTCAAAAATCTTGACCAGCTACAGTTACATCTTGCCTTTCAAAGAGTTTGCGCCCATCAACCTTCTTAAAGAAAGAATTTCGAGAGACAGATCATCTGTCTGTATCACGAATATTTATTTTCTCTTTATAAACTACTGTTATGCTTTATTTAATATTTCCTTGATTACCAATTTATTCTTTACCTACAATGTTAAGAAATCAAGGTATATGTAGAAACAGAAATGCCTCCAGACATAATACTACCGTGATGACCGGTGACCTCCACAAAAGATCCCTAGAAAATTTAAGCTGCTTACCCGTGGATTTAAACGCGTGAAAGTGGATCCGTTAAAGTACTGGCAACACCACTGAAATGAGATGCCATATTGATAGAAACTCTGATTCCGTTTCTTTGTAATTGCTTAAAAAACATTAATCAATCGTTAGCCTATGTAATAGACTTGGAATTCTGCGTAACGAAAAGGTTTTTTGATATCTGTAATGGGAGAAATGATTTTTATCTCGCTGTTGTTGTTACGTTACATTTGGCAGATTTATATGAGCAACTACCACCCAAAGACCAGGAAATGACACAATACCGTAAGGTGTTCATGTAACAGCCAGATCTCAGATCTCTGATATGCATTTGGACCTTAATTATTTGTTTTTAGTACCCATTCCGCCGCTGGGAGGAGGGTATCGGGAACCATTCCCATTTTCTATTCAGATTTTCTCTATCGCCCACGATTTATCACATCTGTTTTCCAATTGCCTCCGTCTGGATTTCGTTAACTCATTGTTTCCACTTAAGTATTCTCTTTGACTTTTGGTTTTTTGGACTTTGGATTCATAATGGCTGTAATATTATCAAGTAAATCAAACTTTCTCTCTCAAGGATTCAGTAAAATAAATACTGTAATATATATAATAAACAAAAATAAGGTTAAACATCATAAATGTGATTATTATCATGATCATTCTCTGCATTTAATTCATTATCATCATCCTCATCTTCATCATCATCGTTATCATCTGCTCCATCATGTTCGAAATCTTCTGTAGGATCTTGAAGATGTCGCCGTACTGATTCGCTAGATGCCTTGAGAGTGCTGGCTTGCTGCAGCCCACTTGGGTACATATGCCTTCTTTGAGTTGCCATCCGTGATCCAGTGGAGTTGGGGGTGACTCCGGCTTATCATATTTCAGAAGAATGAACGCTTGGTAGTTCACCCTTTCCATATGAAAGTCATGTGAATCTTTGTCTGGTAGAAGTCTAACTGTTGACTTATGTCTCATCAGGTTCCATTTTATTGCTTGGGCCTCCCCGAGGGATCTAATATGTTTGTCATTATATGTATACCTTATGGTAAAGATGGACATAGCATCTTTCAGGGCTTGCATCATAGGCAGACTTTGTCCAATTTGTTGTAGCCGCTGGCAGGCTTGTTCAGAAGAGCATACTTTGTCATACAATGTTTTTTCCATGGCCAAAAAAGGCTTATGTAGGGTCACAACCATTGTAGACGTGAAATGGGATTATGATCTTTTCTATCTCATTTGAACACAGCACTCTACGGTCTAAGATACCTTCCTTGCATTTGATATCCAGTGTTCCTTCCATAGCATGTGCAACATATGCCGCCACAACAAGAATGTCTGTGTCTTGTGCATCAGTCACAAATGTTGTCTGATTTCCAGAATGTCTGGTCTTGGAATAGATAAAAAAAATAGTTGTATTAGCCTCAGCGCGTTGGCATTCATATTCCTGAACTCTGCTTTGTTCTGCTAAGTTGGCACAACGTGAAGCCAAAGAATAAAATAACTTGATACCTTGATATTGTCTTGAGAGGGTACAGAATTCATTTTGCAAGAAATTTTGCAGTCGTTTGTTAGAAGGATTTTGAAGAAGCTCTTGGAAAGCTTTAGATGATGGAAATTTGCCAAGAGCTTTGATGAAAATGTTTTTAGGGTGCTGAGACTTGCTGGACCTCAGATTCCTTTCAGCCTCTTTTACTGAATAAGGTAAATCATAACAATCATTCATCAGAACAATCTGGGATGCATGCTTGTGTCTAGCCATGATGATTGAAAATACTTTGCAAGCATAATCTCATCATGTGAAGCTGCTTCCATCTGATCGCTGACAGTCTTCTAGGGTTGGTGCTACCAAGTGCCACATGAATCCCATGTCCAAAATAGCGATATAATCTGCTGGATCTTTGTCCAAGATTTGTATGAGAAATCTTCCAACAATTTTGATTTTTGAATTTTTCTCATAGTTCCATGCATGTTGAATATTGGCAAACATTCGTTTGTGACACAACAGTCCATGACCTCAACGAGATCAAAATTTTCACTGTCAGCCTCTGCGAGAGATATGAGAGATGTCATGGCTTTGTTTTCCATGGCCTCAGATCTCAAGACCTGTTTCTTTTTATCTTCTACTGTAGTTCAGCAGGTGGATTGCTGAAATTATGTCTATGATTGCGGTAGATGGTTGAGTGGAACTGATTTTTGTTGCTCTTCATTTGATCACTGCAAAAGTCTTGGAAGAGTTTTTTGCCATGTGCATGTGCTGTTTCAAAGTCTTCAGTGAGACCTTAAATTTGGATTGTCTACGTCAAGTGGATCACACCCAGACTCAGTCATGCACCTATCAATGTCCCATACAGGTTGTTCATCTTGTTTGATTCGGGGTTTTGTGTTCTCTCTGTGTTGCATCTTTGAGGCAATATTGTTGGCAATGTCATGCATTGATGAATGCACACGGTTGATGGAATTAACATTTCTGGAGTCTTTAAACAATTTCTTTTCATTCTTCAATATTTTGAGCCATCCTGCTTCCAGTTTTGAGCCTTTATTCATAGTCATCTCAATCCAGAGATCAAGAGGTAAACATGAATATGAATTTCCTGTAATGGACTGTGCAAATAATCCCTCTCTCATATATGCTACTCTCTCTTCTGGCAGGTTTGTGGTTTCCAACCAATATTCTATCATCCATCTTCCATATTTGTCGTTGTCATAGATCATCAGCCAAGGTAGCATCAAGCCTAGTGTTCCCTTGAACTCTCCCCAGTTTTGTGTTCTGATGGCATGAAGGTTCGTCATGAGTATTTCTGTCATCTGAAGGAATGACATCCAGAATTTTGCCATTGGACTTTCTGATTTCTCAATACCTTCAGACTGATCCAGGCATTTATGAAAGCTTGGGCTGGCTTCAAGAGCAATGAAGCTCTCTTCGGTCTGACAAAGATGACGGTGGATCACGTAAGTTGTTCAAGTGTGTCAAATCATCCTGAGACAAGGAGGTCCAAACTTCAAGATTGTGTTGAATTGTTCTTTAACGAGAGGTTCGTACATAAGACATACATCTAATACTTCGCTTGTAATGCTTGCCTCTCAGTGCTTGATCAACAGAACCTTCATCAATCACTCCTGCAGTAACGAGAATATCTGACAATCCAGGTCCATGGAACCATTTGTCAAATGCATGTATAAATGAACAATGGATATGAAATGGCCCCATACATGGTAAGATGACATCAAATCTTTCAGGGTGTTCATATTTGGTTTCTACAGAGTATAAACAGGCTGGCCACCTACTAACTGTATGAATGACATGCCCTTCATATTTGCTGCAGCTACCATTTTCCCATTTTCATCTAGGCATACTAGACTGTGGCTCAACCCTCTTTTTCTCTGTCTTATAGCACTGCAAGAATTGTCTATGTTGGCGTCAGGTCTAATGGTTGGCGTACCATGCTGAAAGGTCTTATATTGTTGAAATTTATGTTGATCTTCTAACATAGGTTTCATGTCTTGTTGTGTAGGTATTTGAAGTTCAGGAGACTCATCTGAAGCCACAACTATAAGAGCCTCTGGTCTAACAAACATTACATTTGTGCGATGAGATGTATTTTCTCCTGTCAATGTGTCATCTTTGAAGTCATCATTGTCCATCACTGCAGTGCCTGGCATTACAGTTGCAAGTTCCTGAGGACATTCTGGGTTCTGTTCTAGTTCATATTTTCCTCAAGTGTCATAAAGGTTTAAGACGTCTTTGTAGCTAATTCCTAGTGAAAATTTCTTTAGCACATCAATTATCTCACGATAAGTTACATGGGACCTAAGTAATGAAGTCAAGAGCTAGAACTGCCAGGTCTTTATCGTGTGTGGTTTTCTCAAAGTAGAAAGAAATGTGGAAAGTAGCTCCTCAGGTTCTTCATCTTCTACAAGTTTGTTTACAGATAGCAGCCATGGCATTTTCGGTGAGGAAGAAACTTTAGCCTTAATTCTTGAGGCTGCTGTTGTGACCAGCTGTTCATCACTAATTCCCCAACAGTTAATGCCAGCTTCTACATCAATTTCTCCTGCTGTAGTATCATAAACCAAAGTACAGTACTCTGACTGTACTGAAGGCGATTGTTGGAATCAAGCTGGTCTTTGAACTCGTTTTGCAACATATTCTTGATCATGTATGATTTGATGATACTTGAGTTTAATCCAGAATTACGGAGTATAATTACATTGTCTTGTAAAAGGCTTTGTAAAAGTACGAAGTTCATGTTGTTGAAGAATGACAGTTTGAACGTGCTTGAAAAACATTTCCTTGACTTCAGATAATTTTGCATGCTGGAAATGAAGCATGGCGTCATCATTTCCACTCTTTATAATATTTGAGGAAATATATTTTCGCCAGCATGAACGATGATATCTTAGTCCAACAGCAAAGGGGTCAGTGGTTGACTCAAGAAATGTTGTTATTCTTTCTCTCATTGCCAGGTCCTCCGAATGGACTGTGTGGGTCTTGAATGCATACCATGCATTCATTGTCTCCATTGTATGCCATTTGTCCCTCCCTCCATGTTTTTTGTCCTCGGGCTTCATGCACCAAATAGATAAGTTCTTGTTGTGCAACAACCCTGTTTGTGAACGGGATTGTCTTCACTCCATCTGCTGTCCTTCCCTCTCTTCTGCAGGTAGTGCACTACTAGAAGCCCCTGAATTGATTTCCTTGTCAGTTTCCTTTCTCTTTCTTTTCAAAGCCAGTTCCAGTCTCCTGTGACTGAATAACTGCAACTTAAACAGTTTGTGAAAGAACACGTTGTTGGGTCCTCCTTCGCATTGAACGTCATCATAGACTGTACTAATGGATCAAGTCCTAACCATTGGTGGGTGTGATCTTTCAAGTTATACCATACGTCTTGGTGCTGTGGTGCTCGTGTCTTCATTACATTTATTATAACACAAAATACATTGACCTTCCGGTGAATCATCTCTCTTTCACTTCTTTGCTGTTGAGGTGAATTACATCTAATGCATCAAACAATATTGTAGCATAGTATATGGAAGTAACATATATTGATTAATAAGATTAATTATTGTTAATGGCCAAACAGATCTAAAAAAAAGCTATTCAGTTTCAAGCTGGTGTATATATATTAGTAGAGGACTCCCGATAAGTCCCGTGACCAAAGCTTCAGATATACACAATAGCAGTTATGATATCACAAATGAAAAAACGTAATGAGCTCTTTAGAGACATTAAAAATTACCAATAAAACTGTGCTATTATGCATCATATATAGTTTTCAAATAAGTACTCTATGTATATATCAAATCAGTCTTTTTTTCTGTAGAAAAACAACTGATATTTTATAACTATTTTTACTCTAACATAAAAAATGTTGAAAAAACTAAATTTCAACATCAAATATGAGATCCTTGAACTCAAAAACCTAAAATTAGATACCAAGAATTCATTTGTAAGTGAAAAATTCCCTAAAACATGTAGTTTTATAGGTTTGATATAAGATGGAAGCGGCCATCTTGGATTTATGCCTCTCAAAAAGTTAGCCCACACTTTAGCGAGGTATACCCCGCCTTAATTTGAACAAAACCTTCTTCTAGACTGAAAATTAAGTTCAAACCTTGATCCCGGAAGATTGGTCACGGGATCTATTGGAGGTTCATCTACTAATATGCTCCCATTAGATTATTTCTGTCGTACTCGACAAGAAAAGACGTTAACCAGTTCAAAGACCTAGTTATAAATTGATAATTGATGCTTGAAAGGGTCTCGAGAGTCTTGAATGGTGTATTGCGAACAGTCTATCAACAGTACTTTAAAAAATTGCTCACTTCCTAACATAAGCACAAAATATACTGCTAAATGCACACACTATTACCGCACACGTAATAATAAGCACAAAAGAAAATATATCGTATACCAGTAAGGACAGCCGTGTAGACAAGTATCACTCCCACTTCAAATAACAATGTGCAGAGAGACAAGACAAAGACAATGCAGAAAATATATGTATATTAGGGAGAGGCCCCCACTTGTCACGAACTCAGTTACCACCAAACTCACAACAAAAATTTCCAGGTTATAATTTACTAGATCTTAGTTTGAAATGTTAAGCATCAGTATCATAAAAAAAGGAGCCATTTAAACAAAAGAAACCCTTACAGTTTAATAATAACACTAATACTTATCAGAAAACTTTATACAATAAATTCACCGCAAAATCAAAATTATTTGATTTCTGCACAGTATCAATTAAAGCAGGGAAATTATCATAATACTTGTGACTAACGGATATTTAATAAACTCCACGTTTAAGATGCTACAAAGGCAGGCACAAAAAAACTTTTGGTGTTGTCAAGAGGCATTCCAGCAAAACACAACGAGAAACTTGAAGATGAACCCCGAAGTAAACTCAGTTTGGAGAGGGAGGTATTGTAGGAGGGATAACGAGATACTGGTAATTCTCTCTGAATAACAACCACTTGAATGACCAATGGATATTTTATCTGTCGGCTGCTACTTCAAGCCAAAACATGGTCAGTTTAACTATTTGAAATCAGTAGTTGGTTTGCTGTCTTCTGTCGGTGAATAGTTTAAGAAAAAAAAATTCCTTGGTAACTTTACATATTTCTGAAATATGAATTATCTGAAAAATATTAAATATATACAGTATATACAGAGGAAGGACGTAGAGATTGATTGAAATATATATATATATATATATATATATATATATATATATATATATATATATATATATATATTTATATATATATATATATATAGTTACGTGGGTCCTTCGACTAATGAGTTTAATTGTTATTTACTTTGATTTATATTGCCTTGCTTTACCGAAGACCCACATAATTCTGTCAATTAAAGCCAGTTAACACTCGTTAACAAAGAATAGAGGTTTATTCATAACCACAGGAATGAATTCAGCAAACTTACTGGAACATTAGTTTCAACAAAACAAGTAAATCAAATAAAGTGAATGGAATATTTACAGGAGCTAACAGCAGCTCAGAATAATAGTTTGTCTTAGGACACACTTCAGTGCTACATAGAACAAATGCAACAGAGCTTGGGTTCACAGACGCTGTATCAGGAATTTACTGCAAAGGTCAATTTAGGCTTCTTGATACTAATGGTGCAGATTCTTCTCCCAGAAAGAGGATGTTGCGCAGGCCCAAGGCATACTCAATTCTGGAAAAGACATATCCAGATAACAATCTTGTATTACAGAAACTCTCACTTATCATTACCAATCACAAGGGGATGATTCTTAGGTAAAAAATAATACGTTAATACCATGGGGCATAAGTTATGTGACTTCACTAGACAACAGTAATTGTAGCTGATGTCATAAATGGGATATGCTTTACTAGGCTTTCTTAGTCAGTGACTGTTTAAGAGAGGAAAATTTGAACAAGGGAAAATGAGAGTTTCAGTCCAAGGGAAAGAGAACTGGGAGCAATTGTCAATTCAGACTTACCTCTGGGTTAGTTAATGCAGTGATCAATTGCATGAGGTTCCTTGGTCTGTTGAAATAGCAAATTTCTCCTCAGTTTGAACAAAGGAGGGAAAGGAGGGACAACAGCCTTAGTCACGTTTGGACGCTTATTTATTTAGTTAACTAATTAATTTTTTTTTATGTACTCTTTTCCCCATTCTTTTCCCAGCCCGAGAAGAAACCTAAAAGAGTTCAGAGGTCTGGATTAAAACAAATCATTTACTTTAACTAACTATAAATCAGCTTGTTCATCCTAAACACATTTCATCAACTTCTTTCTCCAGTTCAGTTAAATTAATGTTTTCATTATAACATGGAAATGCAATGACTATAGTTCATCACAGTTAATCAAGTCATTTGTCTTACGCATATGCGACTGCCAATTCCACAAAGGAACAGTCACGCAACCATTTAAAAAGGGTCATGCAGTCACAAGTATTTCTGAGAAGCGCATTTTATATATGTATATATAAATATGTGTATATATGTATATATATACGTGTGTGTATGTATATATATATATATATATGTATATATATAAAATGTGTGTATAAATGTATATGTATATATTTCTAATTAAATTAATGGCATTATTTGCAGAGACTATCTTTTTATTTAGACTTTGAATCGTCTGTACATCTTTTTTTCTTCAGAGTAAACTACTCAGGAATAAAAGAAAAATTTTTACGTTTGCTGCAATTTATCTTTACCTGCGACGGGACCGTCTACTTGCCTGTCGGCGGCGTCTTCAGAACTAAATTGTAAATTGGCATAGGCTACGCAGTTTTTATTACGCATGCAGGACCAGGGCTAACCAAATGAAAAAATATTAACGTCAGTGTAGTTAAGAATTTCTACTGATCGGCAGCAGGGGCATTTCTGGCGCTCCATAGGGCGCCCTGCCTGGCGCATAACCAGACGGAGTAAGGGCGTGATTTCGTCTGTGGCCAATGGTTTTTGATTTTGTCCACTGCACTCGGCATTTCCCTCGTATTCGGGGTGTTGTGTCAGTCGTTTCTCCTTTGGATTTCTCACAGATGTTCCTTGTTGTTTCCTTGAAGAAGGGAGGATGAAATCTCTGTTCCTTTGAATGTTTAATGAAGGACGTTGTTGGTTTATACTTTAGCGGCTTCCTGCTATTTGCAATCATGTGAACCGGGATTCACTATCACGATCTCTGTGCCTTCTAATAACTCTTCAAGAGTAGGTATACTGTCGTCAAGGTCTACGCAATGTCGCAATATCCCCCTTGGTTTCAATGAGCTTGCAATCGTTATCGTAGAGTGATAGGTGCGACGCATGTAGCAGTTGCTGAGATGAGGGCTTCACATGATGTTTAAATTTATATGCTACGTTGGTCGACTCAAACATCTCTCCACGGGGTGGTGCACCTGCCCCCCCACACACACACATATATATATATATATATATACATATATATATATATATGTACATATATATATAAATATATGTGTGTTATATATGCATGTGTGTATTTACACGTATATATATATATATATATATATATATATATATATATATATATATATATTATATATAAATATATGTGTATTTATATATGCATGTGTATTTACATGTATATATATATATATATATATATATATATATATGTATATACATATATATACACACATTTATATATATATTTATATATATATTTATGTATATATATATATATATATATATATATATATATATATATATATATATATATATATATATATATATATATATATATATAGAGAGAGAGAGAGAGAGAGAGAAATATATTTTATTGAGAGAGAGAGAGAGAGAGAGAGAGAGAGAGAGAGAGAGAGAGAGCACCCACCCC
Source organism: Macrobrachium rosenbergii (assembly GCF_040412425.1). Taxonomy (NCBI): domain Eukaryota; kingdom Metazoa; phylum Arthropoda; class Malacostraca; order Decapoda; family Palaemonidae; genus Macrobrachium; species Macrobrachium rosenbergii. The sequence goes on along the minus strand of NC_089753.1, from coordinate 7,516,613 downwards.
GTGGAGTTATGTAGGAGTCGACCAACGTAGCATATAAATTTAAACGTATCATGTGAAGCCCTCATCCCAGCAACTGCTACATACGTCGCACCACTATCACTCTACGATAACGATTGCAAGCTCATTGAAACCAAGGGGATATATTGCAACATTATGTAGACCCCCACGACAGTATACCAACTCTTGAAGAGTTACTAGAAGGCAATAGAGATCGTGATAGTGAATCCCGGTTCCACAGATTGCAAATAGCAGAAGCCGCTAAGTATAAACCAACAACGTCCTTCATTAAACATTCAAAGGAACAAAAGATTTCATCCTCCCTTCTTCAAGCGAAACTAAGACATCTGCAGAGAATCCGAAAGGGGAAACGAGCGCACAACACCCCCGAATACGAAGGGCGGTCCATAGTGGGAAAATGGTCATCTTCGAGGAACAATGATTTAGGACTTGTGTTTACTTTGACTTGCTGGGAAGTGAAGAAAGAATTTGGAAATCCCCATTCATGATTTCGGTGTCAGCTAAGATGTTTTGTTGGGGAGAAATTCATTTATCATTTACATTCCTTTTGTGGTTTTTTAGCATTTTCTTTTCTTAATTACCATGTTTTTAACTTGTTGATTGTTAGTTTTACAGAGTAAACTATTTTTGCTAATTTCCACAACAAGTTTAGCATTGAGGAGAGAGAGAGAGAGAGAGAGGTCGAGAGATGGGGCGAGGAATGAGAGAGAGAGAGAGAGTCGCTCTCCTCAGTCAGCTACCAACGCCTGCACTTTAGGCAGGTAGGTGGGAAGAAGAGGTGTATGGGTGTTCTTCCGTACAAACATGTATATATATATATATATATATATATATATATATATATATATATATATATATATATATATATATATATATATATATATATATGTTATAGGAAGAACACCCATAACCTTTCTTTTCCTCCCACCTGTCCAGGTGCAGTGTTATAGCCCTCTTTCTGATCTTCTCTCTAAATACCCTAAACAATTGTGTGGAAATTAAACCTAATCTTAGCAAAATAGTTTATTCTTTAAAACTAACAGTTAAAAAACATGGTAATTAAGAAATGAAAAAATTTAAAACCTCCAAAGAATGTAAATGATAAACAATATCTCCCCAACAAAAACATCTTAGCTAACAGAAAATCATGAATGGGATTCTTCTCATTTCATTCACTTCCCCTAATAAGTCTCCACGTAAACATAAGTCCTGGAAGTCATTGTTCTTTAAGGGCAATTTCCAATGGCTATGTTATACATGTCTATGCAGGTGCGTGTCCATCCCAGTTAACCATAGTTCCATTGAAACATTCTGCCAAAGGAACCATCTCTATTAAAATCAAAGATCACCAAGTTCATCAATACACAGCAGCTCATCGTATAAATGTTAGGGCAATGGTCAAGGAACACTCAGCAGAATAATCAAATCTGTAATGGTTAGTAATTTTCAAAGTTGTACCCACTCTACAGCGAATGGAATTTCAATTCCCATGTGTCCAACATTTCCCTTCAATCTGTTTTATCAAAGGAGAGAGCACACTTCCAAGCTGCCTGCCTCATACTGATTGTTTTTCGTAAATCATGAAAGGGATTAACGTTTCCATTTAACACGCCCAAAATCCGACTGGAACTGGACCCCAGCTTCTAAGAACAATCCATGCTGATTCTACTTCCGCTTACATGTGGCTGTATCCAAGGTGCTCTCCAAACGGATGGATAATGCTGGATTTGCAACAAAAATGCACACAGTCGACCTTGGAGAGTGCTGAATCCAAAACACCCAAACATCTCTTCCCTGCCCTGCCATATATATATATATATATATATATATATATATATATATATATATATATATATATATTTATATATATATATATATATATATATATATATATATATATATATATATATATATATATATACTATATATATAACTTACACACACATATACACATATGTATGTATATACACACATATATATATATATATATATATATATATATATATATATATTTATATATATATATATATATATATATATATTTATATATATATATATATATATATATATATATATATATATATATATATATATATATATATATACTTACATACATATACATATATACATATGTATATACATATATATATATATATATATATATATATATATATTAGAATCTACTTGTCACTTTTACCAGACATATGTAATTCTAATAGCCACAATGCCCTCTTAATTTCTCTTTAAAACTTATTGTTACGGGCGTCATAAGAAGAAGAGAGAGAGAGAGGGGACCCTGTTTCATTGAAGGTTTGATCCAGCAAGTACCTTTCATCAACGACGATTTTATGCAAAGCATCCTGAAATTTAGCAGCCCCTTTGGCATCAGCACTTGCTGATTCACCACTAATTTCCACATAATGAAAACCATGACTTGCTCCAAATTCTTTGGTGTGGGTGTCATCGTAGTTTTTCTTCAGTTCCTCTAAAAGCAAGCACGCCTTTGCTTGAACGGTCAAGAGGCTGAGTGGCGTACACTTTTGAATCTGGTCCCCCATCGACGTGACCGGTAACTGCTCCATTTCTTCCAAAGGCTCATTTCTTCCAAAGGCTGATCTCTTTGTAATATTCGTGGAATGAATTGAAGCTGCCCTGATCTCTTTGTAATATTCGTGGAATGAATTGAAGCTGATGCCTTTGCAGCAGCCATTATCTGTCTCTTGTCTTTAATGGTGATGGATGCCGCTGACCTCGATAAATGCTCTTGACGTGCTATGGCCGTGACTGCCTTTCCAGCGGCATGCCGGTTGGTAATTGTGATATTCAGCTATCGCTTTAGAGCTGAATATCACATTCTATCGCCTCTTCTTTGCCACACCACCAGTAAGAGATTCACTTGGGTGCTTGGAAGACACGCTGATCTAAAACAAATTCCATTTAAACACATCCAGACAGAAACAAATCACACACTAGCACTGACCCAACTTGACTCTGCGTTTAAACACATCCAGACAGAAACAAATCACACTAGCACTGACCCAACTTGACTCTGCGGACGGCAAGTGCAAATGAGTGAGAATCAGCGTCTACAAACTTACTGATTTATTCAGACAACAAACAGACAGGTCAGTAAATCTTGCGACAGGAAATTCAGTGCCTGACACCAGGCGAAAAAAACAGACGTCACCACTCAATCATTTGTGTTTGTTGACAGGTGAATATATACATATGGATAAAATGCTGACATTATAATGCATACAGTGACGGTAATACATTTGATCTGACAATAATATGAAATAAAATATGTGTATAAAAGATGATGTGAATATATTTCTTGTGTCCTTATGAACTGCAACTACTTGTGTCATGTAACAAATGAATAAAAATGTATATTCTTATAAAATATTTTTGTTAAGTATATTGACTACAGTAGTTAAAATTCCTCCCAAAAAGTTAAGCAGTTCTAATAAAACGATCATTGACAGTGAAAGCACTTCAGTAAATTCCTAATGAAACTCTACCACGGATCTTTCTCTTTCCCAGTCAGCAGCAATGAAATGATAGCAATGAATTCTTCCTGTAAAAGCTAGAACTTCGCAAACCTTCACAGCTAGTCATTCCTTATGAAATGACAGCAATGAATTCTTCCTGTAAAGGCCAGACCTTCGCAAACCTTCAAGCTGTAAAGGAAGGTTCATTGTTCTTCTATTTCGAATATCTGAGACCTGTTCATCGAATTTTGCCTCTTCTGTGAAGCCTCCGAAACTCTAATTTATGACCAAAATCTCTCGCTAAAGCTCCCCTGCTGCTGCATGAGATAATTTCCGCAGCAATAGATCTGCGAGACAATTAATTTGGAGGTTATGTTGATGACAAGATAATCACGATCCTTGTTGTCTGTGCTGGAAGCAATTAAGCCCTTTAATACTCACTACAGGTTAACCCTGTCCATTCAGCATTAAATTGCATAAGGCCTTCACATCACCCCCAAGTAATTATGGCTCAGGCTTCGCCCTGAAGACTCTCTTAATTTTCTCACCTTTAACGGGTCTAATAGCTGGCATCATCCAAGTATGAGGAAAAAAAAATAAATGTGTGTTTGCGGAAATTAACGTCGATTAAGGATTATTACGTGTATATACAAAACAAAGCAATATATATATATATATATATATATATATATATATATATATATATATATATATATGTATATATATAATGAATTGATCACAGCACTGTGATTTATGTACAAATATTAAGCTACAAATGTCGCTTGATATCCAATTCGCAATACTTCGGGAGTATCACTGAAGGAGTTATAAGTTATAAATTATAAGTGATGAATATATATGTACTGTATATATATGTATGTATATACATATATAAAGATATATTTTGACAGTGAGATGCTTTGAGATACAAGTACTTGATAAAGATTAGCAGAGGTGAAAAGTGGGACCTTTTCAAGATGGTCCGGTAATGTTTTATACTTATGGCGGAGAGCGGCGAAAATGTCAGACGAATGAGTTTCGCAGAACGCCGCGTTGATTTGGTCCCAGTGTTGAATCGAAGTGGTCTTGATGACCGTGAAGAAAAAAACAAGTAATTGCCGGATGAATGGCTTAGCACGACTGTGTCACAAAGACTGACGAACCCACCCAGTTATTTTGATGAAATTCCTAATTAGTGAAAGAACGTGTTTCGTTGAGAGCTATTTACATTTCCGATGATGAATATTTAAACGGGAAAAAGAGATCAGATTTTGAGTCATTGGCGACAATATACGTGTCGCTCTTGAAGAAACGATTACAATCCTGTGAGGTGGAAAATTTTGATGATATACGCAAAAAAAAAAAAAAAAAAGTTTCTCTGTCCCCATTTCTGTTGGCTCATAGCTCCTGGCTATTAATCGTTTTAAAAGCTAATTTCCTCCAGTGCCGTTTCCTTCGAGAAGTCTCTAGTACCTTCAGCAGTCCAGTCTGTAAATTTCTTCCCACTTCAGCTTAATTCATTCAGGTACTATTTAATCAATTAAATAGTATTTTGAAGAGATTATAATTTTCATATGCAAAAGCAAAAGAAAATAAGAAATAAGCCAATAGAATTTGATGAAAGAGAAATTCTTCCCCGGTGTTCACGTCCCTGGATAGTTCCTCTGGGAATTTCTTCCAAAGACAAAAAAAAAAAAAAAAAAATTAAGTATACCTTAGTTTAACCAGACCACTGAGCTGATTTACAGCTCTCCTAGGGCTGGCCCGAAGGATTAGACTTACTTTACGTGGCTAAGAACCAACTGGTTACCTAGCAACGGGACCTGCAGCTTATTGTGGAATCCGAACCAAATTATACCGAGAAATGAATTTCTATCACCAGAAATAAATTCCTCTAATTCTTCATTGGGCAGCCGGAGACTCGAACTCGGGACTAACAGAGCGCTAGCCGAGAACTCTACCGACTCGTCCAACAAGGAACTCTTCCAAAGACAAGAAAATGTTATTTACTTCCCAAGACAAGAAAATGTTATTTGTCACCAGGAGGTGAACCGGGTTCTTGCGACGGGCAAAGAAAATGTTGCGTGCAACTGATGTTTAAGTCAGATGCAACTTTTCTGTTCTCTGAAGTTGAGCCCTGTTGCTAAAGGACAATTTTCTTGCTCGCAGTGGAGATGGGACGACGCGTCGGCGATTTTTTACGGAGTTAGGCACCTGCTTCGTTCAGATGGCACCGGTTTCAGTTCATTTCGGTGAATTGGTTTAGGTCGATTTTTTCAAAATTGTTTATTCTAGGGGAAAATACTATTATTATGGTAATCTTGCCTCCCATTCAATTTCATTGTTTTAAGTACTTTCTAGGAAGATAATCAGGCTGAACCTTTTCTTTTTTAGATTCATGCTCTTTGATCTGTATGGAGAGAGAGAGAGAGAGAGAGAGAGAGAGAGAGAGAGAGAGAGAGAGAGAGAGAGAGAGAGAGAGAGAGAGATGCACGAAATAAAAAAGAAAAACTCTCCTGTGATTCGTTCCATCTAAAGATTGAATTGTAGCTAGAAGATTATTTGCGAAGGAATTAACCTAGTTATTGAGTTAAAGAAATCCATGGTCGTTACCATGAAGTTTTTTAACAGAATGTTTACACATTTGAAATTTCTTCTTCCATAACCTAGGAAAGGAGCGGTTGGTCTGTTGGAATGAGAGGCTCGCAGTTCCATCCCCTTGAGCTATCCTCTTTGCTAGGAAACAGATGAAAGATGAAAAATAATAGACAACGATATTCACAGTAATATTAACAAAAAGAAGAACAGTAATATTATCAATGGTAATAATAACAGAAACGTTATTAATGTTTCTGTTGAGCGATGCAGACGTTGACGTCATTATATGAAGGCGCTGTTTGATTGTGATGAGAGAAATATCATTTGCATTATGATAACAAAGTGTTAGTTTCGTAATAGCTGTGCATACTTGATAATGATGGCGATGAAATTGTCTAAATATTTTGCCGTGCGCGAGATCGTTACAGAACCTTATTATCTGCTCTTTACTGCGTGCGAATTCTCGTCAGGTTAATGCAGCATAAGATTTCAGTGACGGCTCCATAATTTCGCCATCACTGCGAATGCGGCAGTGATTTCAGGGGCGAAATCTTTCCCGAAAGGCAAAGTCTTCTTCCGTAAATCCAAGTTCTGGATTCTAAACCGGAGATTGATGATAATGGTGATGATAACGATAATAATAATACCGGCCACAATTAGCCCTACGCCTTCAATATCCACGTGAGATTATGAAAGGTTTTCGTTTGAAATAAACACAACAGGAACACGTAGGTAAGGAAAGAGTCCCAGAGATTAGAGACTACGAGAAAGACACAAGACAAAAGGCAAGTTAATTCAAATGCTGGCCATACAGGACAGTTGAAAACAACTATAACTTGAGGGTATGTGTTATGATAAATCTCCTCCTGAAGAGGAGTTGCATGATAAAATCTTTAAAATGGAGTGAAATTTTAAAAATCTGTGTTGGGAGCTCAGCAGATGCTGTTGAATGAAGACGAACAACTAATCAACATATCATAAACCTTCAAAATATTAGTATTTGTCTAAACAATATTCTTTTCTCGAAGTACTGGTGTGATAGGCAGTGGTTGAAAACGTGGCATGAGGACCATGTGAGGAAGTCTTTCTCAATCAGGGTGAAGCTTTGGAGCAGAGAGGACAGGACACTATAAATCTCCGAAAAGGGACAGAGTATAAAAAGTTAAAAGGACAAGGAATACAGTAACTAAATAGAGGAAACAGAATAGCAACAGAGAGAGAGAGAGAGAAGTCAAGTCGAAGGGGAAACTGAGCAGTTCATCAGGTCCCTCAAAACCGGAGAATTGGGAGCCTCCACCCAGTCCATTGTTGTCAGGTGAAATGCAGAGCGAATCCTTGACATCAGTTTCATGATGCTATCAATGACTTTGCCTTTCAGACATCTCAGCTGGTCGTTCAGATAAGGGAGATATACACCTTCCGGCATCTCTTGTCCAGAGTCAGAGATTTTCCAGTTGCGGCTTAAGAAATTCTAAGGGATCCAGAAGTGAGGAAATGGGAGCAGATCCAGTCGAGGAGTCGATAAGCGAACACCTGTCAAAAGAGAGGAGTTTTAGAGTCCTTCGGCCTAAAGAACAGACAGATAGACGGAATCTGGTGGATGGTTTCAAGCTGTTGTTAATCTTAGTGTGATATTTTGTAGCTGGATTGAATATCAATCGCTTCAGTTTGTTACTCTCTCTCTCTCTCTCTCTCTCTCTCTCTCTCTCTCTCTCTCTCTCTCTCTCTCTCTCTCTCTCTCTCCTGGCTATACAACAGCACAGCAGTTCACTTACCACCAGTACAGTATACAATAAGCTGAAGAGATGCATACTGGGATAAGGGAGTGTGATCAGGTTTCGAACCCAGACTCGGTATCAAGTGAGGCAAGCACTCTAACTTTAGAACCAAGGTAGAGAATTAGACGGAGATGTAGGATGAAATGAGCTAATCCAACTAACTGTTAAGGCGTAGAGCAAAAATGAACAGCCTCATTCTATTTTGATACTTGAAAACAATGAAATCAAAACTTCACCATGACTGGCGTAACCAAATTTCTCAGTGATGCACTTTATCGAGGACGCGTGCAGAAGGTTTAAAATAGGGAAGAACAACATCAACAGAGTAACTGACCAGATGTTGTTTTCTGCACAACTGATAGATTTATGAATCACGCGAAAAGTAACTTATTCGCCCTTCCTGTCGCGTGCGAGTGAAGTCGTTCGCATATGTCTTAGAGGTGATAAAAACCTTCCAGAATAGTGACAATTGCAGATAATTGTGCCTGGTGATTGTTAGATGTGTTGACGCATGTGGTTGCAAGGACTTATTTATTTCAGGCTGCAGTGAATCTAATCATATATTCTAGCTCTCCCTCTAGCAGAAAGTTGACATCTAACCAGAGAACTTGTGGCTTCTGTTAAATATTAGAGAGCTGAATTTCTTCCTAGTAAAAAAGTTGCAGTTTCACTTTGGGAGCGATTCCTTCTCCTTTGTCGACTCCTCTTACTGAGCCCATTCTTAAACAAATGCCTACTTGAATTAAACACTGAAGTACAAAACTAGACTTTATTTACAAATTTAACGAAAGTGATTCAGCAAAAAGCTATATCATGAAATGGAGAGAATTCCACCGCCTATAAATGGAAATCATCAATAGAGGGAATTCTGATTCACAAACATTCAGGTTAATGATTCTAAACCAGCTAATACTAGTGACTAACACCTTGGTCATCAAGACCAAAAAAATGTTATTTAGTGTGTAAAAATACCACTTCAAAATATTCGCCTTCCCAGGACGAAACTAGAATTCCTGTTAAAAGAAACATATCAGTATATTAAAACCTGAAATGGTGTTAAATGATATGAATGTTAAAAAAATGTACAATGGAGAACAGAATGGGAAACTACATAATGGAGACATGGAGGAATTTCACTGCAGCACAACTGGATATTTCCACCGAATGTCTGGAAAAGATGTAAGTGTTCATGAGTTATGGTACTGACTTCTATGGCGACAAATAACAGATTTTTCAGTGGCGGTCCTTCAACACTGCATCACTAACAAATTGGACCCAGTCTCAAAATGAAATTCCCCCGGAAGTGTCTGTTCCTCTGATGATATACCAGTAGAGAGTGCCACACACATACACACTCACACTGTCTCCATGCACTTAAATCCTGATCATGGCCAGGAAAGCACAAATGTATGCATCAGATACCTCGCTGTATCTAACTGTGTAAACCTCCAACGTCAACACAATTGCACTTGCAGCAGGGTGTGCCCCTGCCAGTCCAGCACATAGTTCGTCGCCAACTTATATATATATATATATATATATATATATATATATATATATATATATATATATATATATATATACATATATATATATATATATATATATATATATATATATATATATATATATAATAATTATATGCATATATATTTATTTATTTATTAATTTTCAAATATTTATAAAATCCATCCTTTCAGCCTGTTAGCTAGGAAATCAAATTTAATGGTGGCTGGAGGAGACTCCAGCAGTGGGAGGAGGTGAACTTATGTAGGCCTACCCCCATATCACGTGATTTGGGGGGACCATACCAACCTCTTAGCCGCAGCATCGTACGAATTTGAGGCGGGGGGGGGAGAAAGCCGTTAGGGATAGAAGGGCTAGGTAGGACCGTAATTGGGCTGCTATGCTGAGCCTAGTAGCCTTAGCCATAAGACGTATTTCAGTTCGACCTTTCTGCTGGCTGAAATTGCCATTTCAGATTGACCGATGTCTTCGTGCCCCAAGCTGGAACCCGAATGTGAGATGCATTGTGCCCTGCCTGGACACACACATTCATCAAGCAGGACCGTAGCCACATGTAGTAAGTGCGGTCCTGTTGCTATCCACGTTGGCAAGGTGAGACTTCTGTGGCCAAAATTCATCTTTTGCAAACGAGCTCAATGCACGGATGCAATAAGGTACGTCTGAAGTCACAATTGACTGCCAGTTATCTTTTTCTTCTCATGAATTTCTCTCCATTTTCAGTATTTCCAACTTTTCATTCTCCTAAAACAAAGCCCCTGTGCTTCCCACAGCCTAGCATTCACATTTGGCCCTCATGACTTGTCCCAAGCTCAAATTAAATTAGTTCAGTGATAATAATTAAAGTATTCCCAACATAGTGTTATCATATGCTAATCACATCAAATTGATAAATTCCACCAACGAGCATAAGTAATTTCATGTGAGAGAAAGTCATTTGATTTGAATGCTAACCTGGAATTCTCTTCCAGAATCCTGTTTTCTGGCTCCTCGAGTGGTTTGCCCCAGCCCTTGTAAACCAGATAGCCTTAGACGGTTAACTGCCATCTTGCCACATGCAGGAGTCTTCTGATTCAGCGGTCCAGGGCGCTGGACACAGTTATTTTTGCCAATCCCATTGCGTTAACACCAAAAATAATTTAATCAGTCACAACCAGAGTTTCATTTGCATGTCAAAATATTTCAGGGCTGTAGCCCTTTCAATTCAGTTATTTGCTATGCAGTGTCTAGTTATTATTGCACATTGTATGTGCTTGCTTGCTGCTGCTCAGTCAGCCCCCTTTCATATTAATTTCCTGATTGCTCCATTTGTAAAATAAAGTCAGTTTAAAGTTATTGACTGGTTTTAAAAGCGACCTCCACTTCTCTGTTTACTTAGATGTGATATCAAGGTAAGTCAGTCTATTCATTACATTTATCGCTTATATTGTGAGTGCTATGTGTTGGCCTTAAAGTTGACAAACAAATCCATTTTATTCTTCCATTCGGCCTCAGAATTTAACTATATATATATATATATATATATATATATATATATATATATATATATATATATATATATATATATATATATATATATAAATATAAATATATATATATATATATATATATATATATATATATATATATATATATATATATATATATTAAATTTCTTCCATTTGGATCTTTCGGCTTTGGAGTTACAACATATCCAAAAACAAGAATTCGAGAAGTTAAGAGGGCATTGGCTATTAGAATCTTTTACCAGACACATATATAATTCAAGAGAACGCACAATGCATATAACATTGGGATGCCACTTTTGGAAGATTTTTTGATATGTTTAAAGCTGAAAAGATCAAACAGAAAGAAATTGAAGAGACTGTCTCTTCAATTATCACAGTCTCTTCATTTTCTTCCCGTTTGGATCTTTCGGCTTCGTAGTTACAAGCATATCCAAAAAAGTGCGAAGAATTCGAGAAGTTAAGAGGGTATTGTGGCTATTAGAATTACATATATATATATATATATATATATATATATATATATATATATATATATATATATATATATATACATATATATATATATATATATATATATATATATATATATATATACACATACATACACATATAAAAAAACCAGTTTGTTTCAGCATATGCATATATATGTATATATATATATATATATTTATTCATATTCATACATATATTTATATACATGTATATATACAGTATATATATATTATATAATATATATATATA
>NC_089753.1:7494955-7499955 GCF_040412425.1 Macrobrachium rosenbergii | reverse complement strand
ACAACAATGAAAAATGTACTTATCAAGAACTCCCCTGACAATACTAAAGGGTGTGTATATAAAATTCCATGTAAGTCTTGTAACAACTTTTATATTGGCCAAACCGGGAAAACACTGGAAAAAAGAATTGAACAGCATAAGAAATGTGTGAGGTATGCACAGGGGAACAGTGGTACTTTTGTACATGTTAGTGAGAACAATCATGCTATCAACTGGGAAGGGCAAAAAGGATTGTATATTCTAATAATGCACTGGAAAGGAATATCATTGAATCTAGCTTTTATAAAAAGAAAGTTACAACCATAATATGAATATCAGTCAAGGGATGTATAAACTTGATCCTTTAATATCAAAAGAAAATTGTAAATTGTTTAAATTTTAAGGTAGGCAGTGGAGATGTATGAAAATAGGATTATCATATTTGTAAACACAGTGCAGGGGTAGCAGTAGTAATGAGTTTCCAAACTCCGCCTCCCTGACACCTGTCAGGTGTGGATCCTGAGAGTATATTGTGATTTTTAGCCAAATGAGTTTTGAAGGCCACTCTTACCTCGACACCGGTGTGAGGGGGGGATATATAGTCTCTAATGGTTGTGTATGACGAAGTCATTCTCCACTGCAAGCAAATCCGCCATACTCGGACCAGAACACTCAAATGCCGCAAACATCCAAAACAGGTCGAACTGCAAACGAAGTCACGCTCCAAACAACGAGGTCATACTCCACACCACGAGGTCATACTCCACACGATGAGACACACCAATCCATCTCGTACTCCAGGTAACTAATACCTGAAGCTGCTCCGACTGGCCTTCAGGTAGGCATACCTGAGGCTCTGCTGTTGAGAGACTGACTAATACTAACTGCTTCTTGATTCCATACTGGCCTGCTACTGACTGCCTGTCGTCACACAACTCCTGACGGACGACACCTCACCTGCCAATGTGGCAAACTGAAATCACAGGTGAGACAACCAGACAGAAGGAAACAATCGGAATATGATTGTTCTTTACCAACTACCACCTAACCTGACAATATGTATATATATATATATATATATATATATATATATATATATATATATATATATATATATACATATATATATATATATATAAATATATATATATATATATATATATATATATATATATATATATATATATATATATATATATATGTATATATATACATATATATATATATATATATATATATATATATATATATATATATATATATATATATATATATATATATATATATATATATATATATATATATATATATATATATATATATATATATATATATATAATGTTAATGACCCTATCCCCAGGTCCCCAGGTCAAATAGGGTCATATTCTATTGCTGTACTTGTTTTAAGAACAGCATCAATCATCTTACTTTCCTAAGATTCTCTGGCAGCGGTGGCCCATCCCTGGCTCAGCAAATTCCTTCTCCTCGTCGTCTCCTCTCACTGAACCTATTCTTAAACAAAGGCATATGTATGTATATAATGTATATATGTATATATATGTATACATGCATATATATAATATATATATATATTATGTAGTATCTGTATACATATATAAATTATATATATATATATATATATATATATATATATATATATATATATATATATATATGTATATACATATATATATATATATATATATATATATATATATATATATATATATATATATATATATATATATATATATATATATATAATATATATACCCTATCCCCAGGTCCCCAGGTCAAATAGGGTCACATTGTATTGCTGTACTTGTTTTAAGAACAGCATCTTACTTTCCTAAGATTCTCTGGTAGCGGTGGCCCATCCCTGGGTCAGCAGATTCCTTCTCCCTTGTCGTCTCCTCTCACTGAACCTATTCTTAAACAAAGGCCTACTGGAATTAAACGCTGATATACAAAACTAGACTTTATTTGCAGATTTAAAGAAACTGATTCAACAAAAGCTACGATCATGAAATGGAGCGAATTCCACCCCCTATAAATGGAAATCATCACTAGAGGAAATTCTGATTCACAAATATTCAGATTAATGGTTCTAGACCAACCAATACTAGTGACTAACACCCTGGTCACCAAACAAAGTAAAAAGGTCATAATTATTCTAGATCAAAATAAATGTCATATAGTATGTAAAGAATAAACACCACTTCCAAAACATTTGTCCTCACAGGACGCACACAGAATTCCTGTTAAAAGAAACATATATATTAAAACCTGAAATGGTATTAAATGATATTAACATTCAAAACAAAAAAATGTACAATGGAGAACAGAATGAGAAAATGCATAATGGAGACGCAGGAATTTCTTTGCAACACAACTAGGTATTTCCACAAGTCTTGAAAAGATATAAGTGTTCATGAGTTACGGTACTGACTTCTATGGCGACAAATAACGGATTTTTCAGTGGCGGTCGTTCAACACTGCACCACTAACAAATTGGACCCAGTCTCAAAATGAAATTCCCCTGGAAGTGTCTGTTCCTCTGATGATATACCAGTAGAGAGTGCCACACATATACGCACTCACACTGTCTCCATGCACTTAAATCCTGATCATGGCCAGGAAAGCACTAATGCATGCATCAGATACCTCGCTGTATCTAACCGTGTAAACCTCCAACATCAACACAACTGCACCTGCAGCGGATGTCCCCTGCCAGTCCAGCACATAGTTTGTCACTAACTTATATATATATATGTATATATATATAGATATATATATATATATATATATATATATATATAAATGGATGTATATGTATATATATTTATTTATTTATTCATTTTCAAGTATTTATAAAACCCATCCCTTCAGCCTGTTAGCTATGTATGAAATCAAATTTAATGGTGGCTGGAGGAGACTCCAACCAAATTTAATGAGGCTGGGGGCGGTGGGCGGAGGTGAAACTTATGTAGGCCTATCCTTATATCACGTGATTTGGGGGGACCATACCAACCTCTTAGGCTGCAGCATCGTACGATTATGGGGCGGGGGAAAGCCGTTAGGGACAGAAGGGCTAGGTAGAACCGTGGTGGGCTGCTATGCTGACCCTAGTAGCCTTAGCCATAAGACGTATTTCAGTTCAACCTTTCTCCTGGCTGAAATTGCTATTTCAGATTGACTGATGTCTTCGTGCCCCAGGCTGGAACCCGAATGTGAGATGCATTGTACCCTGCCTGGACACACACTCATCAAGCAGGACCGTAGCCACACGTAGTAAGTGTGGTCCTGTTGCTATCCACGCTGGCAAGGTCAGACTTCTGTGGCCAAAATTCATCTTTTGCAAACGAGCTCAATGCACGGATGCAATAAGGTACGTCTGAAGTCACAATTGACTGCCAGTTATCTTTCTTCTCATGAATTTCTCTCCATTTTCAGTATTTCCAACTTTTCATTCTCCTAAAACAAAGCCCCTTTGCTTCCCACAGCCTAGCATTCACATTTGGCCCTCATGACTTGTCCCAAGCTCAAATTAAATTAGTTCAGTGGTAATATTTAAAGCATTCCCAACATAGTGTTACCATGTGCTAATCGCATCTAATTGATAAATTCCTCCATCGAGCATAAGTAATTTCATGTGAGAGAAAGTCATTTGATTTGAATGCTAACCTGGAATTCTCTTCTAGAATCCTGTTATCTGGCTCCTCAAGAGGTTTGCCCCAGCCCTTGTAAACCAAATAGCCTTAGACGGTTAACTGCCATCTTGCCACATGCAGGAGTCTTCTGATTCAGCGGTCCAGGGGCGCTGGACACAGTTCCCCCTTTGCCAATCCCATTGCGTTAACACCAAAAATAATTTAATCAGTCACAACCACAGAGTTTCATTTGCATGTCAAAATATTTCAGGGCTGTAGCCCTTTCAGATTCAGTTATTTGCTATGCAGTGTCTAGTTGTTATTGCACATTGTATGTGCTTGCTTGCTTGCTGCTCAGTCAGCCCTATCATATTAATTTCCTGATTGCTCCGTTTGTAAATAAAGTCAGTTTAAAGTTATTGACTGGTTTTTAAAAGGCGACCTCCACTTCTCTGTTTACTTAGATGTGATATCAAGGTAAGTCAGTCTATTCATTACATTTATTGCTTATATTCTGAGTGCTATGTGTTGGCCCTTAAGGCAGTTGACAAACAAATCCATTTTTATTCTTCCATTCGGCCTCAGAATTTAACTATATATATATATATATATATATATATATATATATATATATATATATATATATATATATATATACATACATATACACACACACGGATTAATTAATCACATGTGTATATATAAATTCTATATATTTATTCATATTCGTTAAAATTACAAAATATATTTTAAAATATAACATATATATATATATGGTATATGTATATATATATATATATATATATATATATACATGTATATATATATCAATGTGTGTTTTACAAATTTTATATATATACGGGTTTGTATGCAGTATATATATGTAATTGCGTGTATATATACATGTGTTATATATATGTATATATATATTTGTTATATTTAATACATGCATGTGTACATATATACAGATAAATATATATAAATATATATATATATATATATATATATATATATATATATATATATATATATAAATTATATATATGTACAAGTTATACAATATAAATACATATATCTGTACATGTCTCTTCAAGTTTATCTTTATATATACAATATATATATATATATATATATATATATATATATATATATATATATACTGTACATACTATAACATTATACATATATATTTTATATATATGTATATATATACATACATACATGCATATATATTCATGTATAAATATACATGAACTAAAAAAACCAGTTTTGAGCATATGTATACATATATATATATATATATATATATATATATATATATATATACTATATATATATATATATATGTATATATATATATATATATATATA
>NC_089753.1:7474955-7489955 GCF_040412425.1 Macrobrachium rosenbergii | reverse complement strand
AAGTCTTGTAACAACTTTTATATTGGCCAAACCGGGAAAGCACTGGAAAAAAGAATTGAACAGCATAAGAAATGTGTGAGGTATGCACAGGGGAACAGTGGTACTTTTGTACATGTTAGTGAGAACAATCATGCTATCAACTGGGAAGGGGCAAAAAGGATTGTATATTCTAATAATGCACTGGAAAGGAATATAATTGAATCTAGCTTTATAAAAGAAAGTTACAACCATAATATGAATATCAGTCAAGGGATGTATAAACTTGATCCTTTAATATCAAAAGAAAATTGTAAATTGTTTAAATTTTAAGGTAGGCAGTGGAGATGTATGAAAATAGGATTATCATATTTGTAAACACAGTACAGGGGTAGCAGTAGTAATGAGTTTCCAAACTCCGCCTCCCTGACACCTGTCAGGTGTGGATCCTGAGTCAGTATGGTTTGTTTGATTTTTAGCCAAATGAGTTTTGAAGGCCACTCTTACCTCGACACCGGTGTGAGGGGGATATATAGTCTCTAATGGTTGTGTATGACGAAGTCTTTCTCCACTGCAAGCAAATCCGCCATACTCGGACCAGAACACTCAAATGCCGCAAACATCCAAAACAGGTCGAACTGCAAACGAAGTCACGCTCCAAACAACGAGGTCATACCCACACCACGAGGTCATACTCCACACGATGAGACACACCAATCCATCTCGTACTCCAGGTAACTAATACCTGAAGCTGCTCCCGACTGGCCTTCAGGTAGGCATACCTGAGGCTCTGCTGTTGAGAGACTGACTAATACTAACTGCTTCTTGATTCCATACTGGCCTGCTACTGACTGCCTGTCGTCACACAACTCCTGACGGACGACACTCACCTGCCAATGTGGCAAACTGAAATCACAGGTGAGACAACCAGACAGAAGGGAAACAATCGATATATGATTGTTCTTTACCAACTACCACCTAACCTGACAATATGTATATATATATATATATATATATATATATATATATATATATATATATATATATATATATATATATTGCATATATATATATACATATATATAAATATATATATAAATATATATATATATATATATATATATATATATATGTATATATATATATATATATATATATATACATATATATATATATATATATATATATATATATATATATATATATATATATATATATATATATATAATATTATATAGACCCTATCCCCAGGTCCCCAGGTCAAATAGGGTCATATTGTATTGCTGTACTTGTTTTAAGAACAGCATCAATCATCTTCCTTTCCTAAGATTCTCTGGCAGCGGTGGCCCATCCCTGGCTCAGCAAATTCCTTCTCCCTCGTCGTCTCCTCTCACTGAACCTATTCTTAAACAAAGGCCTATGTATGTATATAATGTATATATGTATATATATGTATACATGCATATATATAATATATATATATATTATGTAGTATCTCTGTATGCATATATAAATTATATATATATATATATATATATATATATATATATATATATATATATATATATATATATATATATATATATATATATATATATATATATATATATATATAATGTTAATGACCCTATCCCCAGGTCCCCAGGTCAAATAGGGTCACATTGTATTGCTGTACTTGTTTTAAGAACAGCATCTTACTTTCCTAAGATTCTCTGGTAGCGGTGGCCCATCCCTGGGTCAGCAGATTCCCTTCTCCCTTGTCGTCTCCTCTCACTGACCCTATTCTTAAACAAATGCCTACTGGAATTAAACGCTGATATGCAAAACTAGACTTTATTTGCAGATTTAAAGAAACTGATTCAACAAAAGCTACGATCATGAAATGGAGCGAATTCCACCCCCTATAAATGGAAATCATCACTAGGGGAAATTCTGATTCACAAATATTCAGATTAATGGTTCTAGACCAACCAATACTAGTGACTAATACCCTGGTCACCAAACAAAGTAAAAAGGTCATAATTATTCTAGACCAAAATAAATGTCATATAGTATGTAAAGAATAAACACCACTTCCAAAACATTTGTCCTCACAGGATGAACGCAGAATTCCTGTTAAAAGAAACATATATATTAAAACCTGAAATGGTGTTAAATGATATTAATATTAAAAAAAATGTACAATGGAGAACAGAATGAGAAAATGCTTAATGGAGACACAGGAATTTCATTGCAACACAACTAGGTATTTCCACATAATGTCTGGAAAAAATATAAGTGTTCATGAGTTATGGTACTGACTTCTATGGCGACAAATAACAGATTTTTCAGTGGCGGTCGTTCAACACTGCACCACTAACAAATTGGACCCAGTCTCAAAATGAAATTCCCCTGGAAGTGTCTGTTCCTCTGATGATATACCAGTAGAGAGTGCCACACATATACTCACTCACACTGTCTCCATGCACTTAAATCCTGGTCATGGCCAGGAAAGCACAAATGCATGCATCAGATACCTCGCTGTATCTAACCGTGTAAACCTCCAACATCAACACAACTGCACCTGCAGCGGATGTCCCCTGCCAGTCCAGCACATAGTTTGTCACCAACTTATATATATATATGTATATATATATATATATATATATATATATATATATATATATATATAAAATGGATGTATATGTATATATATTTATTTATTTATTCATTCTCAAGTATTTGTAAAACCCATCCCTTCAGCCTGTTAGCTAGGAAATCAAATTTAATGGTGGCTGGAGGAGACTCAACCCAGGGCGGGCGGTGGCGGAGGTGAAATTATGTAGGCCTATCCTTATATCACGTGATTTGGGGGGACCATACCAACCTCTTAGCTGCAGCACCGTACGACTATGGGGCGGGGGGAGAAAGCCGTTAGGGACAGAAGGGCTAGGTAGAACCATAATTGGGCTGCTATGCTGACCCTAGTAGCCTTAGCCATAAGACGTATTTCAGTTCAACCTTTCTCCTGGCTGAAATTGCTATTTCAGATTGACTGATGTCTTCGTGCCCCAGGCTGGAACCCGAATGTGAGATGCATTGTACCCTGCCTGGACACACACTCGTCAAGCAGGACCGTAGCCACACGTAGTAAGTGTGGTCCTGTTGCTATCCACGCTGGCAAGGTCAGACTTCTGTGGCCAAAATTCATCTTTTGCAAGTGAGCTCCATGCACAGATGCAATAAGGTACGTCTGAAGTCGCATTTGACTGCCAGTTATCTTTTTCTTCTCATGAATTTCTCTCCATTTTCAGTATTTCCAACTTTTCATTCTCCTAAAAACAAAGCCCCTTTGCAAAACAGCCTAGCATTCACATTTGGCCCTCATGACTTGTCCCAAGCTCAAATTAAATTAGTTCAGTGGTAATATTTAAAGCATTCCCAACATAGTGTTACCATGTGCTAATCGCATCTAATTGATAAATTCCTCCATCGAGCATAAGTAATTTCATGTGAGAGAAAGTCATTTGATTTGAATGCTAACCTGGAATTCTCTTCTAGAATCCTGTTATCTGGCTCCTCAAGAGGTTTGCCCCAGCCCTTGTAAACCAAATAGCCTTAGACGGTTAACTGCCATCTTGCCACATGCAGGAGTCTTCTGATTCAGCGGTCCAGAGGCGCTGGACACAGTTCCCCTTTGCCAGGCAATCCCATTATGTTAACACCAAAAATCATTTAATCAGTCACAACCACAGAGTTTCATTTGCGTGTCAAAATATTTCAGGGTTTTAGTCCTTTCAGATTCATTTATTTTGCTATGCATTGTCTAGTTGTTATTGCACATTGTATGTGTAAATGCTTGCTTGCTGCTCAGTCAGCCCTATCATATTAATTTCTGATTGCTCCGTTTTTGTAAATAAAGTCAGTTTAAAGTTATTTGACTGGTTTTTAAAAGCGACCTCCACTTTCTCTGTTTTAATTAGATGTGATATCAAGGTAAGTCAGTCTATTCATTACATTTATTGCTTATATTGCGAGTGCTATGTGTTGGCCCATAAAAGCAAACAAATCCAAACAAATCCATTATATTATATTCTTCCATTATACTGGCCTATATAATTTAATATATATATATATAAACATATATATAAATATATATTTATCATATTAGTACATATATATATATAATATATATATGTATATATATATATATACACACAAACACATGTGTATATATCATATATATATATATATATATATATATTATATTATATATATATATATATGTATCATTGTGTGTATATTTGTATACATATCAGATAAATATATATATATATATATATATATATATATATATATATATATATATATATATATATATATATATTATATATATAAATTATATATATGTAAGTTATACAAAAATACATATATCTGTACATGTTACTTATATACATATAATTGCTGTATATATATATAATATATTTATATATATATATATATTATATATATATTATATATATATATATATATACTTTAGTTACTATCATTATAAGTAGTATTTTATATAAATGTTATATATACATACATACATACATATACATGAATAGTTTCATGTATAAAATAGTCAAGTCAAAATAATTTACCCCAAAAAAAGAGAAAACATTTTTTGGTTATTTTTGGTTTGTATGGGGCTACTTCAACATCCCAAAATGTACAAATTTGGCAAAAGTTAAAATTACAAATCAAGATGGTTGCCGATGAACAATTATTGTACAGCAAATAAAATTTAGTAAATGTATTACAAACACATATAAATATGATAGCTAAGATTCAAATGAGATAATGATTACATCATTAGGACAAGCCTGTGACGTAATATTACGTCATAATGACGTAAAATGTTGATTTGTAGTTCGGGACAGTAAAAAATTGCAGTAAACCCAAATATTGACCCCCTCATAATTAATCTGAATGAAAAAAAATACCATGGGTACCAGAAATTTGAAAGGCCTCACCCTCACCCTCATGATCATACGTCATGTTATAAGCCATGCAATATACACTACTTGTCATACATTTGGTGTCAAACCTTGTAACATTTGGTTAATATTGACTTTCGATGAACTAAAATATGACATCCCATAGACTCTGATAAGTTATGGATTATGATTTCCATGTGACACAAAAGATAAACACATGACGTTAGGGACCATCTCAAAATCAGCTGATGCCACACAAAACTTAACTTGGTTAGTCTCTCCATTAACCCCTCCCCTCCTCAAGAGACTAAAACGCCAAGGTAAATTGGCATAATGACCTCTGAAAGAATACATGAGTGATGCCAACAACCTGAACAATCCCCTCAACCTCCCCTCACCCTTAGACTAACTGAGTTTAGTCTTCTGCTTCATCAGTTAATTATGAGATGGTCCGGTATTATGACATAATTGCATAGCGGAAACACAACTTAAACAGAAAGTTAATACTAACATCAACCAATTTTAAATGCCTTTATGCCAGTGTTCTGCTCACAACATTGTGGTTTAAAATACAGCACTGTCTGCACGGTTGTCATCAGCATCTGCGTCAGGGTCCCTGTACATTCATTATTTGGGTTGAAACAAGATTCGGCTTGGCAAGGTCCACATGCGGATGTACATGGAAGACTGTACTTCCTGCAACTAACAACGTGTATTACAACAGCCAGATGTACAGTTACAATGAATCACTTTAAGTAGCCTTTCAGGAGCTGGCTTCTGGTCTGTCATAACTGGCAACAAAAGCTATCTTCCTGTTTCCAACCCCAGTTCTTTGGGTCCATCATTCCGTCTTTTCCCATCCACACAATGATCTGATAAAATGTGCGTAGTGAGTGGTACTTGGCAGCAGATACTGTTGGCGGCAGCTTCTCAGGTTTTACAAATGACTTTGCAGATGATACTTTTTCGCAAGCAAGGTGTTTCGTAGGTTTGCCAGGGTGTCCCAACTTTTCCTCCATACAAAGAAACAAAGTTTTGCATCCAGAATCAACAATCGTGGACAATTCCTGATCTGCTGTGGTGAAGACTGCCGCACATGACTTAATGACAGAGTCACGTTTGATCAATTTTTGAAATAGAGCCTTCTTACCAATACCAAAAATTCTTGATGTGCTGTCACAACCTGTAAACGCATGTACAAAAAGCAACTGCCTGGAAACGTCACATCCTAGGAGTTCTTTCAGAGAACAGATATCGTAAACATACTTAGATTTCAGTTTGTCCGATCGAAAATAGAGATTTTTGCTTTCCCTTTCTGTATAGTATAAAAGTAGAATTAGAAGGTCCGTGTCTTCTCCAACTAAAGTTGTGTCTCTGTGTTTTGCAGATGCCACTGCAGCTTTGACAATGTCAACATCTGCATCTCCATGTGCATGGATAACTTCACATCCCCTGTCTTTCAGTTTGTCACAGATCAGGTTGATCATCTGTTGTTTATTGCAACCATTAGACAAAAAGTCCTCCATTCTCCCTGAAAAAACAGTGTTGAGTCAACGCACCACTTGGTGTGATTTACGTTGTCGCCTCTGGTGTTCATTGTCCTTGATACTGGGCTCACCACTGTATCCATCAAAAACTACGGTAGCCATTCCATACCTGGAAAAAGTGAAATTGACATATTCTTCAGCAATTTTGCCGTAGCTGATCCCACTTTTCCATGATAAGCGATGCAGGAAGATCCTCCATCAAGAACAAAATGTTCAGATTCAGGTATCGATTCTGTAATCACAGCATTGATACTAGAGGATTGACTCACAAAATCACGTAAACAGAGCCTCGGCCAACTGAGGCTTGTCTGACTTTCTGAAAAACGTGTTTGGCTTCAATCCTGGGAGGATATGGACTGAGTTCATAGTCCATAATATCCTGTAATGTTAAATCCCAGCTTGTGACACAACAAGAAATCTTTGAAATAGGAGTTCAGGATTGATCACTTGATCGGCATTAACTTTCACTGAAGGAGTAGCCAAGAGTTTTGACTTTATCCTTTCGTTTAAAGGAATAGGTAAATATTGGCTGGCCGATCATTTTCTGTACTATCGCTTTGCCCACAGCTTCATATTCATGCACATTAACATCTTCATTGGCCACTACCCCAGTCACAACATTTCTTAATTCAGAATCTTTGGAGAATGGGTTGCAGTCAAGAAGTTTCTGCAGGAGTTTCACACTGTCTTCTTGATCTCTTTGTATCCTTGGTGTTGTTGATTCTTTATGTTGCTCACTGGAAGTAAATGATAGTTCTGTGAACTCTTGCATGCAAATTGTATGCGAAGAGACGGACGATGACAGTGTCCAAATGGTCCTGACATCCTCTGTCATTCCACTTCCTCTGGTCAGGCCACCACTACTTTTAAGGGAACGCATTAGTGTTTGCTCAATTGTTAGGTCTGATCCAAGCCCAGCCCAGAACTGATCCGTCCTTCTGATCACATGTAATCCACTTTCAAATTTAGCGACAATGTCTGGATGTTTTTGATGAAGTTCATTCATTTCCTGCAGGTACAGGTAGGCAGACTTCACATAGTTAAAGTGTCCTGCTGCAGCGAATATTGGAATGCAGTCGAAACTGCACTCAGATGCATACCCCAGGATCCTGTACGATCAGCCCTTATCAAAGCACGTGCCGTTGCCAGCATATTCTGATGATCCAAAGCTGACTGGTTTTGGAGGAAGCTGCAATGCTTGCTTTTGCTGACTGGATGGTCTGTTCAATGCTAGATATGGCTTCCAAAGTTGGCAATGCTTCAGGGCTTTTCACCAGACAAAAAAGTATAACAGTCAAATGTAGACTAGGGATGCGATTCCTGTACTGAAAATGGGGTGTTTGAGCCGGGGGCTGGGCTTGGGGCACGGAGGGGGCTGTGTACAGTGGGTACAGGGAACAGGGACAGGAATAAGACATGGGCAAACTATATGTCTAAGTGAATCTGAGTTAAGATAAAATGAATACTTAAAAAAACAGGCATGTTTTGTGCAAGTCAAGGAATGATAAACTAAGTCCGAGGGTCATTTAACACAGCTGCCATCTTGGAATAGGCTCAATTTTTTTGGCTTTCAAGCCCTCAATTTTTGTAAACTTTTGATGTATAGTTGTAGAACACAGAGGAACAAAACAAATGAAAAGGCATAATTTTGCCAGTTTGGACTAGATTTGAGGACAAATACTTCCCTCCCTATGAATGTGACAAAATTCCATTTTTTTAAAAAGTGTGTACCCCAATGCACCCCACGGCATGACCACACCCAAATAAAACCAATTCCAATTGAAAGAACAAACTCATTCAGTTTTGGAAAACATATCTTACTTTATTTGTTTTGGGTGAAAAATGACCGAGTTATCGACTGAAACATATTCAATGAATTTTCAAATTTTGGCGCCCATCTTTGAACTGGACCCAATTTTACCCACTTTCCTGTAGTCAATCTTGGTAGACTTTTAGTATGTTAATCTACAGATATCAGGAAACCAAAAACAAGCAAAAAACAATTTCTAGCAATTTGTTGGGGTTGACCCCTTTTTTCATATATTTTGACCCCCTATATGAACTATGAGCATATGTATACATATATATATATATATATATTCATATATATATATATATAACTATATATATATATATATATATATATATATATATATATATAATATATATATATATATATTATATATACATTATATATGTGTGTGTGTGTTTTGTATGTATATACATGTATATCTATAGAGATGTATATATATACATCTCTCTATATATACATGTAAATTTTATTTTACAAATTTAAGTATACCTTAGTTTTACCAGACCACTGAGATGATTAACAGCTCTCCTAGGGCTGGCCCGAAGGATTAGACTTATTTTACGTGGCTAAGAACCAATTGGTTACTTAGCAGTGGGACCTACAGCTTATTGTGGAATCCGAACCACATTATAGCGAGAAATGAATTTCTATCACCAGAAACACATTCCTCTAACTCTCCATCAGCCGGCCGGGGATATATACATACATTTACACAGACATATATATATATATATATATATATATATATATATATATATATATATATATATATATATATATATATATATATAGAAGGAATAGGATTTAAAACAGCCAGCATAACATATCAGATTTATTGGCCAAATTTGTGAGACTTAAAGATTGCCCATCCTGACTTCTTGTCTTTGGCATACCCCATTTTCAGTTGAAGCACGTTCTGTTAAAAAGTTTTGATATAACTGGTGAATCCGAATTTATGTTGCATCACTAGAATTTAGCACAATAAAATGTTCACCCATCTTCATTTTTAGCCAGGACCATTGTGGAAATATGCATTCGCCGGTTGCAGCAATTGACTGCACGAGAAACTCTACGTTTGTTTCTTGCTCATTTCAGGCAACAGTTCCTTGTGGGGAGGTCACTTTCCAAAACTTTCGCTTTTCGCAGTGAGTAGGATTCGAACCTACGCGGGAAGATCCCATCTGATTTCTAGTCAGACGCCTTAACCACTCGGCCATCACTGCACATAATGTGTAGTAAAGTATATAAATAATTTATGTAATTTGAGTTTGACAAGCTTTGACTTCATGAAGACTGCCTCACTTTAGTGCACTCTCGAATGGAGATTCAGGTGTATAAAATCAGTAAGCGGGTTAACGCTGAGATCAAGGTGATCTTTAAGCCCATAATGGTAACATTTACCTCTGGTCAGTGAATGACCTCTGCGTTGTGGAGCGAAATGGGAGAACCTTGACCCGAGGCCGCAGTCAAAGCAAATTTCGCTCCTCCCGAAATCTTGCGACTGCGTGACCCCTTTTAAGTGGTCGCTTGAACTGTTTCTTTGTGGTGCTTTTTCTGATCAAGAGCAAGTTTCACGTTTCTTAAGAATATAAGAAAATCTTTTATTTTCATTTTTATTTCCTGTTAACGCAGACATGTGATTTTGTTAAGATTTCATTTGACTGCAGAAATTTTCAGGATTAGGTTAATATAGAGTTTCAGTTTCATTTGCAGTTTAAGTCTGTTTGATGTCTAAACGATCTTCACCCTGCCCCATGTTTGATATGTCTTTTTAGTCTTTCAATAAATAACCAGCCGAGCGATCATGTATTGGATGCCATTGTTCTTCAATATTTAAGACAAACTTGATCATCTTCCCTGTGTCTAGTGATATTTAATCCCTTTGTGTATATTTCCTATTTTCTTAAGTACCTTCTCTCTAGGCATATGATGCATTCTGTCAAGCAAGTTCTGGAAATGTTTTGGTGCTTTGCTGATTAGAATAGCATCATGTGCATATCCTAAGTCTTTCAGGTTTGTATCTTTGCTCCACTCAACCGCAAACTTTCTCTTCCAACTCGGATAACTTTTTTCTTTATAAACTCTATGAGAAGAGGAAACGGCAAAGGTGAAATAATATCGATTTGTAGCACACTGCTATTTACTGAAAAGTCACTTGAAAAGTCCCCATCAGCATTAAATTTGCATCTACTTTTTTCGTAGATAATTTCACTTAGGTTTGTATAAAGCCTTCCACATTTTCTATCTTTGAACGTTTAAATACTTTTTTTAAATAAAAATCCACAGAAAGTTAGTTTGTTATATTTCATACATTGCCTAGCAATAACTTTTAATACAAATGTGTGAGGCATTCAGCATTAGAAGGGCCTCTCGCCACAAAAAAAAATGTTTTTGAGTTATAAGCCATCAAGTTTTGGACATTCAACCTGCCCTGATTTCTTTATTTTTCAAGATATAAAGTTGAATTTTGTATAAATTGAAGAGTTTGCGATCAGGAATAGAATAGTATGCATAAAAAATATAGTTCAACCCCACCCTCTTCTTTGGAAAAAAAGGAGGATTATTTTAAAACTGATCAATCGAAAAACGTCTTTTTCAAAAGTTGGGGCGAGAGGCCCTTCAATTGCTGAACGCCTGATGTGATCTTGGCACCTCCAACATTTTTATATATAAACCAGCTTGTTCATCTTTAAGCATTTCATCAACCTCTTTCTCCAGCCTATTGAGGATCAGTAAAATTAACGTTTTCATTATGACATGGAAATGCAATGACTCTATAGCTGATCACAGTTAATCAAGTCATTTGTCTTACGCATATGCTGTGACTGACAGTTCCACAAACGAAGAGGTCACGCAACCATTTAAAAAGGGTCATGCAGTCACAAGTATTCCGGAGGAGCGTATTTTATATATATATATATATATATATATATATATATATATATATATATATATATATACATATACATATACATATATACATATATCACAAGCATTACGGATATACATATATATATATACATATATACAATATATTACATACATATATATATATATATATATATATATATATATATATATATATATATATATATATATACTTACATATATATATATATATATATATATATATATATATATATATATATATATATATATATATATATCTGTGTGTGTGTATGTGTATGAATGTACAGTATATGTATGTATTTCTATTAATGGCATTATTTGCAGAGACTATCTTTTTATTTAGGTGTCCTTGAAGAAGGGAGGATGAAATCTTTGTTCCTTTGAATGTTTAATGAAGGAAATTTTTGGTTTATACTTAGCGGCTTCTGCTATTTGCAATCTGTGGAACCGGGCTTCACTATCACGACCTCTGTGCCTTCTAATAACTCTTCAAGAGTAGGTATACTGTCGTGGGGGTCTACATAATGTTGCAATATATCCCCTTGGTTGCAATGAGCTTGCAATCGTTATCGTAGAGTGATTGTGGTGCCAAGCATGTAGTAGTTGCTGAGCTGAGGGCTTCACTAAGGCCTATTTTGGCCTCTTATAATACTCCAAGTTATAAGTTAGCAAAATTTTTTGGTACCATTATTACAACCGTTTTCGGAAAATAAGCATACCCTGACTAACTCCGCTATGTTTTCCAAAGAGATTGTTACTCAGGACCTCGATCTGTATGTGGTGAGTCTTGATGTTGTATCGCTTTTCACTAACGTACCGTTGCAGGCAACGATACAAATGATTTTAGATAAGATTTTTATGGGACCAGGTTTTATCTATCAAGGGTTTGATAGAGATGATTTTGAAAAACTTTTAAATGTGGCCGTGCTGGACACAGACTTTTTATTCAATGGAAAGCATTATAAGCAGGTCGATGGTGTTGCTCTGGGATTTCCGTTGGGTCCAGTTCTGGCAAATGTTTTTATGTGTCATTTGGAGGAAATGCTTTTTAGCCACTGTACATCCCCATTTCGCCCCTTATATTATAAACGGTATGTTGATGATACTTTTCTACTTTTCAAAGTAAAGGTGCTGCTGAACAATTTTTAGAAATCGCTAGCAATCTCCATCCTAGTGTTACATTCACCATAGAATATGAAAACAATGAGTGCCTTCCTTTCCTTGATGTGTTAATCACCAGATCCATCCAGCACTTCTCCACTTCTGTGTTCCGGAAGCAAACGTATACTGGTCTTGGTTCAAATTTTTATAGTTCATGTTTTTACAATTTTAAGCTTAATAATATTTTAACGTTACTGCACAGAGCCTTTTCTCTCTCCTCAGACTGGCTCTCTTTTCATAATGAGGTTGAGTTCCTAAGAAGATACTTTCAGAATAACAGCTACCCCAAACTTTTATTTGAGAAATATCTCAAAAAATTCTTGATTAGTAAACTTCAGCCAAAAATTCCTGTACCTACAGTATCAAAACTTGATTTTTATGTTTCTTTTCCTTTTACGAATGATGGAAAATTTTTAACTACGTTGAGGCAGATTTTAAAGAAATACTTTTACTGTCTCAATCCCAAACTCGTTCTAAGGAATCCAAGAGCATTTGATTCTCTTTTTAGATTCAAAGACACTGTCCCCAACCTTATGCGTTCTTTGGTGGTCTATAAGATGCTTGCCCGAGACGTAATCTCGGGACTTACATCGGATCCACCAAAAGAATGCTAAAAGTGCGAGTTGACTCTCATCG
Organism: Macrobrachium rosenbergii; assembly: GCF_040412425.1. Lineage (NCBI taxonomy): Eukaryota > Metazoa > Arthropoda > Malacostraca > Decapoda > Palaemonidae > Macrobrachium > Macrobrachium rosenbergii. The sequence goes on along the minus strand of NC_089753.1, from coordinate 7,476,951 downwards.
TGGCTTTAGGGTGTACTTTGAGTAAGACGGAGTTTTCTAACATAAGGGAACATTCTAAACAATGTAAAGTTTGTATTTTCTATGACGATTTTGAAATCTTTAGCAAGCTGCTGATGAAACTTCTCTCCATGTCCTCGAGTCGTTAACCATCAAACAGCTGGTTCCATCTTTGAATAGTCAGTCTTCTTCTGCCCCTCTGTTTATTGCATAAGAGGTTTCTTCGTCCTTATGGTGCCCTTCTTGGTCACTCATTTTTCCTTCCTTGAAGCGTTAAATTGGTTTTAACTTTTATGTTTCGGTTTTAATATCTATATTTTAACATTAATAATTTTACTGAGTCCTATGGATTGATTTTAATTGTTGTTATTTTTGTATTTTAGCCCTGACGATGAAGCCATGCTTTGAAACGTTGGCTGGAAATAAAGTTGAATATGTATCACCTTTTCGTTATCCTGTTTGTTCTACGTAGCCGGCTTGTATATATATGTATATATATGTATATATACATCTATCTATACAGTATATACATGTATATATATATGCATATAAATATATGTATATATATATATGTATGTACATATATATATATAATATATATATATATATATATATATATATATATATATATATATATATATATATATATATATATATATAGATAGATAGATAGATAGATAGATGAGTATATATAATATATATATACATATATGTATATATATGTATGTAGAATCTACTGGTCACTTTTTACCAGATACATATGTAATTGTAATAGCCACAATGTCCTCTTAACTTCTCGAATTCTTCGAGCTTTTTTGGACATGCTTGTCACTACAAAACCTTAAGATCCAAGTGCAAGAAATTGAAGTAGTAGTGATGTCCGGTAGTAGGAAACGAACCTGCGTCACCATAATCACAAGGAGGTCATGTTGCTGACCTGACCACGAGAAAGATAAAAGTCTATCATCTCTCGTACATACAGGGCATATACATGTCGTTTTCAGGTATATTTATTAGAGCTGGAACAGACCCATCCTCACCATCGTAGTCAAATGGACAATCATTTTTATTGCTCTTTAGTCTGAAATATATATGTAGAATCTACTGGTCACTTTTTACCAGATGCATATGTAATTGTAATAGTGTATATATATATATATATATATATATATATATATATATATATATATATATATATATATATATATATATATATATATATATATATATATATATATATATATATATATATATATATATATATATATATATATATATATATATATATATATATATATATATATATATATATAGCCTCGATAGCTCGGTTGGTAGAAGCAGCAACTCAGACTTCATAGAAGTCTATGGCGAGGTTCAATCCCCGCAGCCGACCGGTAGGTGGACACTTTGCTATCCGTGTAGACACCCTGGGATTACGTATGTAATCAACGGATAGGTTGCTGAAAGCAAATGGGTGTTACAGATTAATACACAAATAAACAAAGCCACTCCAACACCTTCAAAAGACATAAGACACCTCACGTCTCGAACTGTCAACCTACTCGCCCAGTTCTCCTCGCTGCTGGGAGAAAGGGAGCTATTTGGTAACATGTACACATTCGCTACCGGGGTCTAAGCGATGTATAGGCTACGGCCTACCCACCGCCAAATCAAAGTCCTTATACGTGCTTATATAATAATGGGAAAAATGCACGTTAAAGACGAAGAAGAAGATTATATATATATATATATAAATATATATATATTATATATATATTTATATCAATATATATATATATATATATATATATATATATATATATATATATATATATATTTATATCAATATATATATATATATATATATATTATATATATATATATATATATATATATATATATATAATATATTTATATATATATATATATACATATAGACACATTTATCTATATATACATGCATACATATATACATACATTTATACATACATACATACAT
>NC_089753.1:7384955-7469955 GCF_040412425.1 Macrobrachium rosenbergii | reverse complement strand
TCTTGCAGCTGCATTAGTCGACCTCAGCGTCCCCCGGAAACGATTGGATCAGTTTGCCTTCGAGGGGCAAAGGTTACCAACGTAGTTTTGTCTTCGTGTCTCGGGTCATACCTGACGCGTGCACTGTACAATTTCACTTGACCAACAAAGTCGTATTGTTTCCTTTGAAGTGTTTTCAGTGACGTCAACGCCATGCATTGGTTCGAAAGGACTCTTTGGCTTTTCTTCGTTGTTGTGGTCTGTGGTGTTTATGTTCAGACCGCCCCAACCGAAGAACAGACCGCAAAGCCAGCCAACAGAACCGCCGTACAGAAAGACCGCCGAATTGATTTCGGGGACGATTTCAACCCAAGTGCCCACATTCCATTCGAGACGACCACTGTAGTGGGTCCTCTGAATTTAGAAATGCCACTGCAGAGGCTGCCGCCGATTATGCATACGGGTCCGGGAAAGTACCTGGAAGACCGTCGTCGGCAGACGGAGGCCAGAATTCAGGAATTACAGGAACAGGTGGATCTCCTCATTGAAGCCCAGAAGAGTAATGGCACGGCCGAAATTGTTCCCGATCCGGAAAGGGACGCGAGAACCGCTATACAGTATGGGCTGAACTGTGAACGTGGCGACACAATCATCATATGTTTGATGAAAAAAGTCGTCGTACTGCGGAGAGAAGTGTCAGGCATTCAGAGGGACGTCTCGGTGTTGGGGAAGAAGTTTGTCGACTTTCAGATAGACTTGAGAGAAATGAACCTGAACAAAGAGAAGACGGGGGGAGGGCCAGACCAAGATGAACCTCAAAAGGAGTACGGATCGGGGGACGCTGATGGATACGACCCGTCTACCGATTTTGATAATACAACAGCAAACGGCACCACGGAGGCTCCGTTTGATATTCATCAGGGTACGTTTAATATTTATTTCTGCAACTAAGTTAATAAATTATTTTAAAGCAAAAAGTAAGCGGACACAAACTTTTTTCTCAGAACAGTCCACATCATTTGTCAACATCACAAGGAAAGCGTTCGAGCATTTTAATTACTGTATATAACTGTTAGATTAACATGGTAAGGATAATAGGAGGAAACCTTCCATCTTAAAAACTAATTGAGTGTTGCTTGCTGTTGATGGCTGGTATGAAAAAATTGTTAACCAGTCATATGAGCAATTGTTGAGCGTCTTTGTAAATTATATGTTGATAAACAGACTGGGTGAGCCGGAATAATGATAAAACTAAGACTCGGACAGAATCACTGCCAAGTACAAAGTCTGAGCTTTACATATTACAATTCAGAACTCTAGACAAAATTGGAAACCAGGACGGTTAGACTACTACAATGATAGAACCTCGACAATGATGGACTTGAAAAACTAGAAGTCTCTAACTGTTATGAGTTGACAAAATTAGAACTTACATAAGCTAGAATTTTGACAGAGCTGTACTTCTTGCACCAAAGGTTTTTTTTATGGGACGGCTCAGTGATCCTGGCGGATATGAAGCCAGGCAAATATTGATCAAAAATCTTATATTTATTAGTAGTTTTGCTTTTATGACACATTACCCGCTGTTTTATCCTGTATTTTTTTTCAATTCCGATAATTTCCATTTAAAATGGAAAAACTTAATGATCCTCGTAACACACATTTGTGTTTGTTTCCAGCGTTAAAATTGTATCCAGAAATTTTAGTTATTACTTGGATCCGGACATTTGTTATCTATGTGCTGTGATTCCTGGCTTTCAGCTATCTAAATGCATTAAAAACAGGATAGTTCAGTCACCAGAATGTTCTAAATCCGAACACTTCAGTTACCTAACTACCCAAATATCCAGTGTTACCTAACTACCCAAATATCCAGTGTTACCTAACTACCCAAATATCCAGTACCAAATTCAGCTGGCGCCTAAAAGCTGCGCCAAATCGTCCGAGCCCAAACCACTGAGCCTAACCGTCCCATTCCGCCTGAATGTTTTAATCAGTACATTTCATTTACCTAAATGTATTTAGCCCTGACATTTCAGTTATCTTAATATTTGAATCTTGGCATTTCACTTAACTGAATATTTTGAATCCTGATATTTCAGTAACTAAATATTTTGAAAAAGGATATTTCATTCTCATGAATATTTCAATCCTGGCATTTCAGGTAACTGAATGGTTTGAATCTGGATAGTTCATTTACCTGAATGTCTGAATCCTAACATGTAAGGTAACTGAATACTTTGAAAGTGGATATTTCAGTTACCTACCTTTTGGATTCTGGAGTTTCCATTAATTGTATGATTTGAAACTGGACAATTTGTGTACCTGAATGTTTGAATCTTGCTACTGCCGGTTAACTAAATGGTTTGAAATGGGATATTTCAGTTCCCTGAACGTTTGAATCCTGACGTTTCAGGTAACTGAACGGTTTGGTGTTGAAAAGAGACATTTCATTTACCTGATTATTTGAACCCTGGAATTTCCTTGAAGTTCAGGTTATGAAACCGGAGATTTCATTGAATGTCTAAATACTGGCATTTCAGGTGACTGACTGGTTTGAAACCGGACAGTTCATTTACCCGAATTTTTGAATTTTGGCATTTTAAAAATTAATGGTTCGAAACCGGACATTTTTTTTCCTGAATGTTGGAATTCTGTCATTTTAGGTAACTGAATGCATTGAAACCGGGCATTTCATTTACTCGAATGTTTGAATCCTGACATTTCAGGTAACTCGAATGGTTTTAAACCGGGTATTTCATTTATCTGAACTTTTTAATCTTGGCATTTGGGTAACTGAATGCTTTGAAATCGGACATTTCATCAACCTTGAATGGTTGAATCCTGACATTTCGGGTAACTGAATGGCTTGAAACCGGACATTTCATTTACCTGAATGTTTGAATCTTGGCATTTTGGCCAGCTGAATGCTTTTAAACCGGACATTTCATATCTCTGAATGTTTGAATCTTGGCATTTTGGGACATTTCATATATCTGAATGTTTGAATCTTGGCATTTTGGGCAGCTGAATGCTTTTAAACCGGACATTTCATATATCTGAATGTTTGAATCTTGGCTTTATGGGTAACTGAATGCATTGAGTCAGGCTATCTCATTTGCCTGAGTTTTGAATCCGGATGTTCCAGTTACCTGAATATTTATAACTTTGACATGTGAGTTATGTAACTAATTTAAATTCAGGCTTTTCATACAGTGATGTATGAATTTGATAATTTCAGTTAACTGAATAGTTAGGTTAGATATCAATTATCTCAATACATGTTGTTTAGTTTATCTGAGTGCTGTGAATCTGGATATTTTTCATCTGAATGCTTTGCTTGAGGATATTTCGTTTTCCTGAATGCGTTGAATTCCGGACATTCAGTTTCTCTTTAATGCGGTGAATTCGGTCATTTCCTTTTCTTAATGTTCGGAATACATTAAAAGTATTGAGTCCAGTGGCATCATTTGCCTGGATTTCAAGCGGGAAGATATTTTGGTTATTCAGAAACCTTAAAGGAAGAAATTTAATTTAAGGTGTGGTAATCTAGTGTTGATTTGTGTACTATATGGATTACTGCGATATATTTAGTATTTCATTTATTGTTAACGGGGCATTAAAGACTGCATATGATTAGGAAATACATGAGTTTGGTGTAGAAATATGTTAGGAATTAATTCAGTCACAACTTTGTAGTGTTTAGATAAACTTGTTCCTACCATCACTATGCAAAATATTCTCACATTTTTATAGAACAGAAATAGTGTCCATTATGTTGAGTGTTTCTTAACATAGATAATGCACCCGTACATGACTGTCATTTATTCTCTGGGGCAAGTGGCGTATGCTTTCATTATTATGTATTTAACCAGCGTTATGTATCAGTGACACATTTCTTTCTTCAGCAGATCCTCTATGTCCGCCAAGATTTGAAAGAGTGGGCAGTATCTGTTACTACGTGGTAACAGACAGAGTTAGCGGTGTGACGTCAGCGCGTGACTTCTGCCAAGCTCACGGAGGATACCTGGCCCGTCCAAGGGATTCTCTAACCATCCATGACCTTGCAAACCACCTTACCAGACTCTATGACAAGGAGAGCAATCAGTGTGAGTTTCACATCTACATATGTACCCATAAATTAGGTGTCTCTTTAAATGCAGACATACAGTGATAGTATTCTTGAGTTTGAAATTACCAGGGTTTTATCTTAAAGTCATTTAATGGTGACTTTGCATGAGGATTTGTCATGACAAAATACAGTCATGACCTTAGAAGCTCGCCTAATATATAGTTTTCCCTTATTAAGAGAAAAATAAAGACACAAAGAACTGCTTTAAAGTGGCAATTTTCATTTTTAAACTGATCGCTGTGTCATCTGGATCTCTCGGAATGGTCATATATTGAAATGCACGAGAGACCTATTTATTTCTTGTATTCTTGTACAATTTGCAATTTTGATAATTTTCAAGTACTTTTTAAGCATTTCCAACATCAGTAAAATCGTTCAGATAGATTTTTAATTCCTAATAATAAGTTTAATACATCGTGATTACAATAGTTCAAAAGTCCATATACGAAAGGTTTCTGGTTCATAGAGCAGTTTCTAGTGAGTTGAAAGATAACCGTTAGTAAGGTACTGATTGACCTTTATCTTGCAGTGTCTGAACTATGGGTAGATGGGCAGTATCAGGCGGAGAAAGATACGTGGAAGTGGAGTGACGGTGTCGTGATTAACAGGTAAGATACACTTAGAAATTATCTCGGAGTTAAGATAGACTTGTGAGAGCGGCAAGGGGTCCCGGTGGGGCCAAGAAACCAAAAAGCTGATTAAAGGTTGAGAATGCGAGATTCCCTCTTGTCATATTATCATAAAACAATTTGTCCCTCTGTCAAAATAACTCAACCCACACCTCTTGTTTACCTGTGCGGCCGTTTTTGATTATCTCTCATGCTAAGCGATCTGGACATAATCTTTTTCGTCATCCTAAGTCAGTGGTAATAATGGTTCATGTAGGTGGTTTGGACAGAAAGTTTTCTCAATATTTTTATATTAAACACATAGACATGGTCAATTTTATGGTGGAGAGGCCAAAATGGAATCAAGAAAAAAACAGGGAATAGGTAGTATGAAGGTTTTCCTTTGTTTATACTGGATAATAGAAAATGTGTAGCCTATAGTGAATGGAGAAAGTTTTTTATCAAGGCGTTCGCTAACTCCTTTGGTTTTCTGGCCTCATTGTGACCTACTCCGCGGTTGCGGTCACAGCGACAACATATTGGCAGTGCTTCTCGTCTTTTCTTTATGAGCATCAGTGCGTAGTTTCCATTTCATTTTTGTTGTAATGGACTTTGTTGATGACTAGTTACTTTAAGTATGTTTTAAATGTTTTTCTTCATTGCTGATGAAATAAGAGTTTCAAACCCTGGTGTACCAAAATAGAAGCCTCAGGGTTTGAAGTATCTTCAGCTGTTCAAAAATGAATGCTGTAAGTAGATTTTGTATATTTATTTTTGGTCTCGTATCTCGTGTTTTTATAGAAAAGAATCTTGGGTATTCAGTCATATTTTACAAATTTAGTTTTTCTTTTGCTTACAGCCCTCCCTCTAGTTTCCCTAAGGAACCCAAGATAGGCTATCTCTTTCCTGAAGGTACTGGTTTGCTTTGTTTTGGGAGCTGATTGCACCCTCCAGAGGATTTTTCTTAAATTCAAATGCTTACACCTCAGAGGTTGTCAACGTAACAACCAAGAAATAAAATTTTCCATGACTTTGCCCTCTGAAAGTCTGAGTTCATACCTCTTTCACCTGTCTGACAGCTGTGTAACACCCACCAAACAACTTAATCATTGTGCCACTGTCAGCATTTACTGGATTTTTGTTATTTTGTTTTTGGGATTATCTTCCTAGTTGTTTGCTCTCTTTTCTGCACTCTCCTTCTCTTAAAAGGTCGCTATAATTCCTTTGTTTCCTTAGAGCTGAAAACTCTTTTACCCTTATCTGTTTTTGGTGTTTTAATTCTTTCTGAAATTCTGTTTAATAAGGCAGTTTTGCTGCCTTTCATGATTGACTCCCTGGAACAAATGTCATACAAATATAATGCGTTACATTTTTCAGCACCAATACATATTACTGTATAACAGAAAACATGCCTCATATTAATATGCTGTTAATCTTCAGATCTATATGGGGAATCTCCGACACACCAACCAAGTCTCACAGAGCTGGCACTTGTGTTCTCCTGAAGAAGGAGCTCAACTATCTTGCCATGGCCCAAGACTGCGAATACCACTATTTCTTTGTCTGTCAAGCTGAAACCAGAGATGACATCCCTGCTATGTAAATGTATTTTCTTGATTATATTCAACGTTGACTACTTTAAGGGAAACCAAAGGTTAGATGTAGGTACCAGTTGCCAGTAGAAGTAGCAGTTATAATGGTCAGGTCAATTATTCTATCCAGTGTACGGGATTAGTGTAAACTATGTAAGTGGAAAGTCACTGAGTATGTACTGTACATGTAGCTGTCAGCTAACCCATGTGGATACATATTAGCTGGATAATTATGTTTTCCATCAGATCATCAGATGAATATAAAGATCTCAGGCCTTTGTATGTATAAAAAGAGAGTTGAATTTCATACGGTGGCCATAAATTTTCATGAAAGCTATATTTAATCAACTGAAATTTTTCTCTGGTGGAGAGATTTTAAAATGTTTAATTACTAACAATGAAGAATATGACTGATGATTTCAGCTAATCACACAATGCAGTAGTTATGTAGACATTAGGAAGCCCAAACGGAAATTGAAATGATTAACGGCTCAGTCATCCAACATCAAAAAGATGTATGTACATGGATGAACTAATCAGAGGTGGAGGAGCCATGAGTAAATATTAGATTGCTGACGACGCTTTCCAAAGGAGGAAACTCAATTTCTTGTGAGAACTTTATTGTTGCCAATATTTAAGAGGCGTTTTGCTCAAGGCAAGAATATTTGCTTTTTACACAAGTGGTTTAGTTGTTCAATACCACTTGATGATCTTTGCTATTTGAGGCCTTAGAACCATTCATCGGCCACTGATCAGGTCTAAATAGAACAGTTCCTGGCTACGTATCCAATCATATTTACTCTTTTCCCAGACGAGTGGATATAGACTGATTCTTGTATCACCTGACTTGTATCTTAGATTAAAACTCTGTAGTAAGGCTAATTAGAGGTTGTAGAATGTATACAGTGATTTTTTTATTTTGTGATGTGTGTAGCTTCAGTCATGTAGACTTGCTATATAGATTACCGTTGTAGAGCTCAGTTCTAAGAGACATAAGATTTGTGTAATTACTATTACATTTGTACTGTTGTTGCTTATGTAGATCTTAGATTAATTTTAGATCATGTAGCATTTTCTTACAAGACGAGTTTTAATAAAATGTATATATAATACCTGTAATTATTAACACATATTCTGTTTTCATGTTTTTTGAATATTTAGTGTTAATCTTTGGTACAAGTACTGTATTTTGATTGTAGTAGTTTAATTTTTTTTTTTTACATAATTGAATGCGTGAATGCTAATGAAATATTAACTGAATCTGAATCCCAGTACATTGCATTTTTGCCACAAGTAATTTCTTTTGTAAGCATTTGGACCCTGATCAATCAGATGTGGCTGGAAGCTGGTGCTGTAGAATGCAAAACCATCAAGATTATCAAGTCAACCTCCACAAAAATCATCAGTGAATCCCCTACCAGCCACTGGAGTCAACTTCATATTTATTTTGTCTAATTCTTGAGCAAGTATAAATTGTCTCCCTCCCATGGAGAAATTTTGAATATCCATCACAACCTTCAGCGTGGATATCATGAATGTTTTATGAAAGAACTAAATGACCACCTGAACCTGAATGAAATATCTCTATAATAATAAAATCCTAGTGGGTTTTTCTTGTTTGTCCACCCTGGGTAGGAGCAGGGTAGGTAGGGGATTGGGAGGGTAGGGGAGACACGACACATCCACCCTCCTCCTACAAACCTGTTTGTCCGTCCCGGGTGGGGGCAGGGTAGGTTGGAGATCGGTAGGGTAGAGGAGACACGACGGGCAGTGCTGGGTTCTAGGGCAGCATAGCGCATTCCATCCAGCTCGTCTATGAATAGTGTTACTGACGTCAACAACAAAATAACAGCACACAGCAGATAAACTATGAACACACAAAACAGCCTGATTATGCATAGTACACCTAAGCCAGATATATATATATATATATATATATATATATATATATATATATATATATATATATATATATATATATATATATATATATATATATATATATATATATATATATATATAGATAGATAGATAGATAGATAGATAGATAGATAGATAGATAGATAGATAGATAGATAGATAGATAGATAGATAGATAGATAGATAGATAGATAGATAGATCCAATCAAGCTTTATATAATCACGGTAATTCCGATTTGTGATCAAGAGTAAATTGATCACAATCATTACTATTGCTTGGTTGCTTCAGTGCACTCAGCCCCCTGTGGGATTCAAGACGCCAGTCTGCAGATGTTCTTAGTCCACAAGTGGAACGACTAATTGATAATAATAATTTTTGTTGCATAAATGAAGATGGCGACATGTTTTGCAAAAACCCACAGACCACTGTCATCAGTAGGAATCTCAAGCTGACTGGGAAAAATATACTTTACATACCAGACAAATTCACCATACGACCATTTAAGGGACCATAATGAAGACACAAACTTAGGAAAAATTTCATGATGGACGCTGCTGTTAAGCGCAAACAAAAATCTCCCCTTAGTAATAGTAGAAAGGTGGTTCCATGTTTGTTACTACAATGATCAAAATCAGTTCATCAAAAGCATAGAACTGGGCGTAAACTAAAGCTCTTAAAAAGAAGACTCAACATCCTCTAGTTCAACTCTGGGTCAAGATGATATAAATTTTCGAATGATGAAACATTTAGTCCCTTTGGCCATTGGCCAGAAGCTGTTTATTTCAATGCAACTGTGGACAAAAATCTTTTCTCAGACAGTGGCAACATATCATCATTATACCAATAACTAAACGAGTTATAGATCCAAGTAAACCATCACATTATGGAGCAATGCTTTTAATAAGTTGTGTAATAAAAATAATGGAAGTAATGGTGGATTCAAGACTTGCATGGTACTTAAGCAACATAATCTCCTCACCCTATTAGATTTACACTTAATTCAATATGTCATTTAAAGGATCATAGCCATGGATGTCAAGCATAGACAAGTAACTGTTGTTATATTTTTCGACATCCAGTAAGTGATATGATAGGGCTTAGTCTCTTTTATAATGGAAAAATTGCATATCTACAGTATATGAGGCCACCTACCTTCGAAAATTCCTCACAGACCACACTTTCCAAGTGTAAAACACTTGATTCACATTCAGACATCTTCACATTATACAGTGGTGTTCCACAAGGAGGTGTGTTCAGAATTACGCTAGGTTTACTAGTATTCAGTAACATCACAAACCAGTTACCAAGTGGACTTACAAATAGTTTATGCCTGGGATCTTGAAGTATCTTATGTTATCTTAAATGTACAACGTGCCCAACGTATTCCTTAATGGTGTCTTTGTACAAGCAGACACCTGGACCTCTTCTCTAGGAGTCCAAGAGTCCTATACAGAGTATTATTACTTATTAATTTGGCTTAAGTCTTGTGAAATTTTTCACTTCTGTTTAAATTTATTTGAACTGATAAAAAGAAAAAGGTATCATAGCTGGGACTGTGGCTTACATCTGAAGCAATTAGTGAGAACTGTGGTAGGATCATCGGCTACCCGATAATGTTTGGACCTGAGGGATATCAAAGTGAGTATTCACATTGATACCTCAAGGGCGGAACTGTCCTTCAGAACTGGCCCGTGGATTCCAGGGATGGTCTGGTTCTGAGGATAGGACACGGTATTCTGTTCGGTTTGCCCGTAATATGATTAGGGAGGGGATCACTGTATTCGTGTGATACTCTCTGTCCCAACAAGACGGTTTGACTTACACTTGAGCCACCCTAATTGTGTTGGTGCCTTCCTCTCTGGGGTTGGGTAGGGGGTGAAGAGTTGGGAGTCGGCTCTTACTGCTGCTGTAGAATGTATTCTATGAAAGGCTGATGATATCTTTTTAAGATTTTCTGGCTTATTAATTCTAATGACTCAGGTACCCTAGGACCGCTTAATAACCATTTAGCACAAGTGACGACACCTGGTAAAGATGTCAATGGCAGTTCCATTCCCCTTCAACAAATAATGGACATGTCAATATGGACTACAGTAAAGATAAAGGAGCAGATTCCCATGAAAGTGAGGTAATTCATGATGCTTGTGGTAATAACAATGACAATAATGCTAAAAATAATAAACCATGGATTGTGGTCAACACTGAAAAAGTGAAGGTTCTTCATGTCGGGGAAATTCTTTTAGAAATAGATTATGAGATCTGTATGAGAAAGCTGAACATTATGGAACAATTGCGGAAATATGAATGAATCTTATCTATTACGAAAAATGAAATGCTTGGATATTATTTATTTACCATAAGAGAGGTTTTAAGAAACGTTGCAAAATTCTTAGTGTAAAATATTAATGGCGCTGTCTGTGAAACCGTTCCTAATGGCTTGGATGCTTACCAACCAACCAGCAGACTGGACCAAGAAAACAAATAATGTGCAAGCGGATTAACTCTGAGAAAACCTAAACCTCTAATGTGGCTTATTGCAGAAGCTAGATAGGATAATGGTCTTTAGTTTAAAATGAATAAACTACTTCAGGCAAAGGTTGGCAAAAGAAGATCTCGTGATATCTCCTGTTTTGGATGAAATAGTGTCCTCATTCATGCAAAGTCTCCTGCACCATCGTATATGTTTTGCAATTTAAAAACAAAGCAGTGAGACAGTGATTGATGTCAAACCGTATTTAAGTTGTAGTTATAGGAGGGATAATCTTCAACGGAGATCTGTATGAAATTACAGAAGAGGAGATATTAAACATGCGCCCAGTAGAAGTCTGGAAGGGTCCTCAGACATCTGTGACTTTTCTTACTTTCGTGGGGCCTGATGTACTCTTTGTAAATATTGAAAACGAAAGAATAGCAGCCAAGCCATTCAGACAGGTTGCTACATTGTTACAATTGTTTCAAGTTTGGACACCTCGTGAATTTGTAAAATAAATTGGTACCTGCTTCATGCCTGAACATGGAGATTACCCATGAGTCCAGGTGCATCAACTGCGGTATGAATTATAAAGCTAATGTCAAGAATCACCAGCAGTATGATTTTGAAGAAGCAGCACTCAACTTTGTTACCAAACACGTCAGTATAGGACTTGCTAAAAGATTACTAATAAGGTCAAAAGTTATGAAGAGGCAGTGGAAACAAAAGAAGATTTACAACTAGACACAGCTACTTCATCACCTAGCACTCTTAGGGTAGATGGGCTGTCTGCGAGAAAAATTGGCAGCATATTAATGCCAGTGTATTACCTCGTAAGGTCATACCAATGTCCACATAGAACTGGCATTGCCCCACGTTCTCCGCCCCTCCCTTTCCCAACAAAAGACTTGACCAAACTCTCTCAGGCAATTTCTTTGTCTGATGTAAGGGAAGCTTCACCCAGTGTAGAGCTACCATGTGCATAAGATGTGTGCAAGGTGTCTAACCTTGGTAGCTCTCACTTTAATAATCACAAAAAAGGGTGACTGCTATCCCTGTCTCCCAAATCAAAAAACCAAAGATTATCATCATCACTGTGTAGTGTGCTTAGTGTGACATATTTATCTTAGCTATGAATGGGATATCCTCTGTTACCCCCCATGACATTTTATCCGCACTTTTTGTAGATGATCTATCTATAGCATTTACTGAAAAACGAAATGGCAATGGTTGAAAGGAAACTTCAGGTGGTAGTAGATGAAACTGCTCATCTGTTCCTATAGTAAAACTATTATAGTGCACTTCTTTCGTATTTGGGGACTACATCCAGACCCAGTTATAAACAAACATCAGTAGCCAGCGAATTCCATGTGCAGAAGCAACTGGGTTTTGAGGATTAACTTTTAACCATAGGATGACATGGGTTCCTCATTTGAAAGACCTAAAAGTCGGGTGCCTGGATGCCTTGAATATATTGAAAGTACTGGCCCACACATCATGGGGTGCTGATCGATTCTGGAAAGCTATCTTTAGACCTTCCTCATCAGTCTTCCATTGCACGATACTGCACAGGTTACAGACTCCCAAACTCTTTGGCCTTTTAAACTGCTAACGAGAAAAGTATTTTAGGTTCTACGAGTCACATCCTAGATGTCTACAACCCTATGGATAGGGCAAAACAGATTTTGAATATTCTTCATATTGAAAGAAATGAGGTGTTCCCATTCAAAATAACAGCCACCTCTCCGTGGAAGCTACCCGAGATAACTTTATTGGCACTGAAAAGAATATAACAAAGATGGAAGCCTGCTTGATTTTTATGGAACATGTTGAAGGCCATACAGATTCAACTTATATATTTGCTGACGGCTCCAAATCCAATGCTGGCGTATGTAGTGATGATTTTTATTGTAGAAGTTCACTACCTATCTTGATGTCTGTTTTTACTGCAGAACTTAAGGGATTTTAATGGTTATTGAGAAAACACCAGTCATTGATGAAGGAAATTTTACTGTTTTTAGTGACTTAGAAAGTGCTTACAAAGTCTAAGAGGTTTTAAGTCTACTAATCCATTGGTTTTGAAAATTCGATTTGCTTTATTTAATGAACTGCAGAGGAATGCAAGTAAAATTTCGTTGGGTCTTAGAAAGTGCTGACAAAGTCTAAGAGCTTTAAGTCTACTGATCCACTGGTTTTGAAAATTCGATTTGCTTTAGTTAATGAACTGCAGAGGAATGCAAGTAAAATTTCGTTGGGTCCAAGTACATTTAGTGTCTGGCAATGAGGGGGATGACAGACCTGCAAAACTGTAGCTGATATGCTTCAAAGGAAATACAAACTCCTAGGTGACGATTTCTTAACAAATATCAGATCAGTTGTTAGGAGTTATGGCAGGAACGTTGGAATACAGTTGGGGTAAACAGAATGAAAGAAATTACAAATGCCCTATTTCCTCGGACGTACAGTAATATGCCCAGAAAATGGGAAACTGCACTCTGCCGTCTGAGGATAGGTCATGCCCGCCCTTCGCACAAGCTTTTATTATTAAATAGAAATGACTCATACTGTGATGACTGCCTAGTTCTTTTGACAGTCAGACATTTGGTAACTGAATGCCTCAGTCATAGGAAGGGACCTTAGAAGGAGCCTTCTCCCTGAGGCCCAAGACAAGAATGGCAGGTACAATCTTGTCAAAGCCCTGGGGGAAGAAGTTGTTTACGATGCCAGTGGCATCTTTAGACTTTCATTGCAAGCAGGTCTTCTGCAAAACCTATAGATATACTTTTTTTTGTCTTGCAACAATCATGTCATTGCGTCCCTAATTTTTATATAAATTTTGTCATTCCCAAATGGATATCTGTGTCAGTGAATTAAGTTGTCAGGATGTCAGGGAACCTTAAAACAGTCAGCATCAGACTCAACTTTAAAGAGCTTAGATCCAGTTTGCAGCAATGGACTCATCGTCTGCACTGGGATGTTCTAGTCATCTCCAGATAAATTCGTTTAAGCTGTAAGGGGCGAACCTCTTCTTTCTTCACGTGTCAGTAACCGAATGAAGTGCAAAAGGCTCAGGCAAGTGACTCCAACAAAAGAGCATTTCAGTCAGAGAGTATTTATAAACAGTTCTCCACTACCGTTCTTAGATTTAACAGATTTTTTTGGTTAAAAAATAAGAACATAACACTTCCTCCAGCACTTGATTTACTTGGATTATGCTTAAGTGTTTTTCTGTACACAGATGGATCCAGATCTTTCTAAGATGTGGTATTTACTGCAATATCATCTAATAAAGCAAGCTGTTTTCTATATTCAATAGTACATCTGTTTTCACAGCAAAATTGGCAGTAATATGGTCAGTAAATAATTGTAATTTTCAGTGACTCTTGATGTGCTTAAGAATCCCTTAAAATTATCCTAAAAATTCCTTTATAAAATAAGTATAAGTTTTCATTCCAACTAATCGCCCAACAACGGATATCAAATATCTGGAATAAATTATTGAAAGAAATTTTTGTCAGTCTTCCATATTTCTATTCATCCATTTTTTAGAAGTTACAATGTTTTAAATAGTATCTGATATATTCATTACGATCAAACCCTTCATGCTATCTCAATAAGAGTTTAGACTGTTAACTTAAAACTTCAAGATCCAAGCTCTCTAATGCCTTCTCTGGTTTCAGACGAAGTACACTACCTTGGGGAATACTTGAAATGACCTTACTAAAGCTACCTGGGTTTTGCATGTAAAAAACTCATTTCAAATAATAATAAAAGATTCACAAATTCCCAATCATTTTAGCTTGCAGGTGGTGGTTTCATGATTCACATGGTCAAAGACTGCATGAAAATCTAAACTGAACATGCGAGCCTCTGCACTCTCATCAAGAGCACTCTACAATATGGTAGATATTGGCAATAGTGCTTGACAAATACCAAGGCCTTTATGAAACCCAAACTTTAATGCTGGTAGCAGATCATTATCTTCAACAAGCCTACAAAGATGCTTAGCGAGCACTTCTTAGATACCTTAGACAAAACGGGTGATGGAAATCTGCTTATGTTCTGGGGGGCCATGAGGAAGGACTTCATCCCTTAGGTAATGCAGCAGTGTTTCCTTTAATCCAAACAGAAGAAAAACTTGCAAGTCCAACAAACATTCAGAAAATAGTAGTAATCTTAGGGGCAATGAAATCAGCAGTTTTTTTTAAAGAAGGGAAAGATCTCATTACGGTCAATGCCAACGTAACTGTCAAGACACACACTCAACACAGTTAAGAGGCAGCAGACATTCATAGCTTCTGCACGATGAACACAAAAATGATGGTTAGTGGCTGACGCAGACATGGAATATGAGTACTCTTAATCATGTCCAGGACATCTATGCTGATCATTCTTATGGAGTGAAGATTAAGGCAGCTTCATTGCAATCTTCATCACAGTAAGGCTAATCCTTGAACAAGCCACAATCTTCAATCACCCCAACGAAGAAATACTCAAGAAAACAACTTCAACAGCTTGCTGCGTATGTACGTATACACAAAAAGTAGTCAAGAAAAAGTGGCACTGTGCATCTGAGTGAATGGATTGGTTCCCTCATTAATTGCTGCCAGTTACCTACTCTGTTACCAAGCTCCAGCATCCAGACCATCACCAATATAGAAAACGAAAGTTTGTATACTCCTAAGAGCAAATCACATTACGGTAGTAGAAAGGGCAAAGACCTATGGTGCATATATAAGGTTAGCAGTACTCTATGCAGTGGAAATATCAACATCGAAAAAGAAAATTTAGCTGATTTTGAAAATGCGTTCCTATAGAATGTTAAGGTTCATGGCCAAAGTTTGATATGAAGATCATATTATGAATGAAATGATGGAGATGCGGTGTCCAGTGCCTAGAAAATAAATGGATATCTCAAAGACTGAGATCATTTGTATATGGGATGAAAGTGGATATGGTTCACGTAATCAGAAAAGCAGCAGATGTGAAAATAGCAAATCATAGAAATACGGCGACAAAAGAAGACATAGATCTGATGAGAATTTAGCAGAAAGAGCATGGGACAGAGGACAATGGAGAGAACTCATGTCACATTTCATCCTATTAGGGTAAAAAGAAAATGTAGAAACATGTAGATAGAATCTGCTGGTTATTTTTTTTTATCATATACCAGAAACACTTGTGATGATGGCTCATTTATCTACTGTATGCCTACATAACTGTGTCAATTCATCTTTGCTATAGTACTCTGGTCATTTCTTGCTTTTTCACATTCTGTGCAGAGGAATCTTACTTGGCAAGCCTCTTAGGATTGTTATATATGAAAATCAGCTACCATATGAGTTTATCCCATTCAGCTGCATCTTTTTGAGCTGACCTTTGCCCTGCTTTCTTTTGGTTGATTATTAATTAATTTTGATGCTAGGTCTACAAAAACCATTGTTCGGGGTTATGCCAGGTCTCAGTTTCTGAATGGCTGTAGTAATTATGGCAAAAATTTTTTTGTTAATTAAGCTGCACTGGTTTTAGTTCGCCAGGACAAGTGTTGGAGAGGTATATGATACCCCGGCAACATCCATCCATAGAGTTGGTCTTGAAAGTCTCAGGTGGCTTTTGAAGCTTATGAAGTATAGCTGTTATACCTGCTGGATGGTAGCTTCCATACTTAGCCTATAAACCTTTCATAGCCAGTCCCCTCCCATCCTTCAACTTGGCCCTGGATCAAGGTATGTAAAAAAAACAAATTTTTTACTGAAATCTCAGTTGGATGTTGGCTTACATAATGTAACACCTTTCAGATCCAACTCTTATTGGAATACTTTTCACCTGATCACTTATGGTGTAGTCACACCCTAAGCCTTCAACTTTTGTACTGTATTAGTGATTCATTTAACATTGCCAAGAACTCAACTATAGCCTGCAGAGCATCAATAAAGAAGGGAGCATGTAGAGTAATTACATGAATGCAATACATACCAATTTAGAACAAGTCATTCTTTCAGAGGTAATTGATAATGCTGATCCTTAGCTATAGAGAAATCCATTGAAACAGGTTCACTGTATTGTAAGGAATAATAGACACCTCCTATCACTTGGCACAAGAATTTAAGCACACAAGACAATAGTTGCTTGGGAATCACTCTCCCTGCTTCACCCTGCTACAGCACAATATGCAAGTGATGAGGTAAGAGTAAAATGACGGGACAAAGCCACACTGGTGAACTTGGGCTGGATTGCTGACCTGGCATCCCAAAGGTAAATCATGATTGAATATGAGTGAGCATCTTACCTTCAGAAGCAAAAGCAGCCCAGAACTCAAAAGCAGCTTGAAAGAATAAAACTAACATGGTCCCTTAGTAAATACAGCCATAAGGTAGTCCAAAAATATAAGCAGATGGGGTGCAAGACACTGATCAGTTGTACCTTTGAGGTCCTCAAAAGATTCTGAAGTTAGCTTCTCCGGCTGAATTGCAAGTCTCTGGTATAATTTTTGTCAGTGAATGTGGTTTCAAGAAGGCTAAACATGCAATATCTGAAACCCACATGTTTTCACATAAAAGTGCTTAAAACAATTTAAAATATTTTCAAACAAGTCTTAAAAGATTGTGGTATCAACTGCATTTTTGAAAATAATTTTTCAGTTCTCCCATCAACTTCATGAATTGACAGTACAATTGCACCAGTGGGTGGTGACTCACTCAGTGGATCTTTCAGCCAGATACACTTCAGGCAAGAGGAATGTAGTGGCAGACAAGCTGAGTTGTCAGGGCCAAGTGTTGGAGACGGAGTGGTCACTACACCTAAAGGTAGCGGAAAGGTTGTTCCATCTGTGGGGAAGGCCAATGATAGATGTTTTTGTGACCCAGTACAACAAGAAACTGGAGGTGTCTTGTTTGGTCGTTCCAGATCTTTGGGCCATGGCAGAAGACACTCTGTAACATCCATTTCCTCCCTTTTGCCTGATTTATCAAGTAATCAACAGGGTAATGATCTCTCAGAATCTCAGAATGACCCTGGTGGCTCCCTTGTGGCCACTCGCTGAGTGGTATCCCGACCTGCTGGCCCTGCTGACCGAGGCACTGAGAGAAATTCCCCCCTCGGCATAGTCTCCTTTGCCAACTGCACATCGAGAGGTTCCACCAGTCTGTAGGGTCCTTATCTCTTCAGGTTGGGAACTATCCAGTATCTCCTGCAAGCGAGAGGCTTTTCTCAAAGAGCAGCAACAGAGATGTTTGGCTATCTCAGGAAATCTACAGCCATGTACCAGGGGAAATGGGCTGTCTACAGTGATTGGTGTTGTCAACGGGGTTTCTCTCTGGTCAGAATTTCTTTTCAGCTAGTAGCTGACTTTCTCATATTCCTCTGTAGGGAGAAGCTACTTTCTGTGTCAGCCACTAAGGGCTACAGGGCTGCTGTAGGGCTAGTTCCGCACCTGAAATGGGTAGACCTTCCCTCCTCATGGGAGATATCTATGCTCCTAAAAAGTTTTGGACAGACCTGTTCCCCAAGAGAACTTAAGCCTCCTAACTGGGATTTGACCCTTGTCCTTAGCAGCCTCACTCTTGCACCATATGAACCCTTATGGGGTTCATCAGACTGAAATTTGACCCTCAAGATGGTTTTCTTACTGGCCTTAGCCTCAACAAAGAGAGTAGAACTTCATGGCCTCTCCTTTAATGTTAAACACTCAAGGGTTTGGGAGTCAGTAGCCTTCAAATTTATCCCAGAATTCGTAGCTAAGACTCAAAATCCTTCAGTTCCCAATGACAGATTAGAGTCATTTTCGATCCCCTCCCTGAGAGATTTTGTTGATAATGATCCAGAGGGGTTACTTTTATGTCCTGTCAGGGTTCTGCAAAGCTGTCTGAAAAGGACTCGACATCTCGGACCTGAGTGTCTAAAACTTTTTATTAACATGGACCAGAACAAAAAAGATGTGTCCAAGAACATTATCTCCTCTTGGCTAC
Organism: Macrobrachium rosenbergii; assembly: GCF_040412425.1. NCBI lineage: Eukaryota > Metazoa > Arthropoda > Malacostraca > Decapoda > Palaemonidae > Macrobrachium > Macrobrachium rosenbergii. The sequence continues at coordinate 7,451,286 of NC_089753.1, read as the reverse complement.
GTGAAGTAATTAGATGAGCACACAGTACCTCTTCAAATGCAGATGCCAATACAGTGCATGCAAAACCTCATGATGTTACAAGCTTTGGCCCTTCCATCACTTTCGGAAAGAACCTGTTCGTTCATAGGGGATCGAAGGCTGGTACGTGGGTTCGTCAGATGACTTTCACCTCCTACTTATGGGATGTTGCCCATAAGTCCTTGGACACTTTTCCCTTGGGTCCGGTGGTGGCTGCTCAACAAGTTGCGTAGCTCATCCAGTGCCCATAGCGGGACAGGTTGTATCTTGCCTAAGATGGTAGTGAAAGTGAGAGTGAATTGGGTGACTGGCCTTCTTCCTTTCTCTTTCTTCTCCTCCTCTTCTGGGAGCAGGGTGAGGTTTGAGCCCTCATTGGCTGAAACTAGCTAGACCACTAGATACAGGTGTGAGTGAGCACCCATTCTATTTTCTATAATTGTTCCTACACAAAACAAATTCTAGAAATAGAAACAAGTCCTACCTTATCTCTTACAAGGGGAGAGAGGGATTGACAATAGAGGAAAGTCAATAGCTACCGTTGGTTTTGTTGTCTCCGACAATTACAGGTTCTTTTCTTCCCAGCCACAATGTAGACTGGAGTTCCTGTTGTGTCAAAGCCCGGATGTCTGGCTGTTGAGTAATCTTTCACTTAACAGATCAGAGGCACATGACTCCTTTCTATGCTATAACAATTGACCAGGAAGTGAGCCCAGGTCAGCCGAACCACCATTTGGTTTTAAAGCTTACTGTATCCTCCCACCAAAAGTGAGTCTCCCCTTGCATGAAGACCTATGGTTTATTCCGTGTATGAACAAATGAAAAATTCTTAATCAATTTGTATTTTTCATAACTAACTAATCTGAGGTCTTCATGTAAATGGCCCACCTCAAGCCACCATTCATAGTTTACCTGGGCTGGAAGATAACCAGTGATTCATGGCGTATACGAAGGGGAGAAGAGGTCAGGCTCTGCCTACTCTCTCGCCCATTGGGTGATACTCTCATGCCACCAAACCTTGTTCTATTTTTAACTGGATCCAGCTGTGCTTTGAGATTTTTCCCCATATGTAAAGCTCCTCAGGTTTGTTAGTTATGAAAAATGCAAATTGATTAAAAATTTATTTTGACAGCAATTATGATAAATTCATATTTGCTGACTGGATTAAGGATGAATAAAAAGTATATAGTAAAAAAAAAAAAGAAGACGATTTTTTTAAACACACTTTACATGAGCATACTGAAGGCGCTGTCAGTAGCTGTTGTTACTTGTTTGTATTGTATGGTTTTAAGGAAAGAATATTCAAAATTTAACTTTAATGTAGCATATTACAATGGAGAGAGGCTAAACTATAGTTGAAACCATCTGGACATTAAGATATCAAAAGAGGTATTGATATGTATTGACAAGTGTTAAAAGTTCAATATCTATTATAAATACAAACTAAAGGCTACTGAAACTGACAAACCCTTTCAAGTTAGATATATGGTACAAGGACTCCAGCAATAGATTCCTTATTGCTTGGCTGTTAGTGTTTATCATTAGCCAGTAAAGGCACACTTGACATGTCTTACAATCAACATGTAAAGAAAATTGATTAAAATTGAAACTATATAGGTATTGCAGTCAAGATGAAACAAATGCAGGTGGAATTGTTAACTTTTAATTCATAATTTTCCCCTTATTTGCGCAGTTTGTTTGTAGAGGAAATCAAAGGTAGTCTTAACATAATATATATTATACTTGGGAATGAGAAACTATCAAGATGATAATTTATTGAACCTTATGTTAACTGAATTTAAGAATCATGAACTGATATTTGAGGAGTTTGTTTAGTGTACCTTGAAAGGTACAATTCCATTTTTACAGCTTTAATCTCTAGAAACTGTTAGTCAGCAGCTTATGTAATCATATATACTTGTACCATATATAGCTAGCCTTTGAACCTCTACTTTCACCAAGTAAATCTACTTGCAAAGCAATCCTCTTATGAAAATGTAAATTAATGTAGCAAACAAAGTATAATTAATTTTAGAGGATGGGTAAATGCACCATAAAAGTGGTGCAGTATATACAAGTCTGTGTTCTTTCCAAAGCAACTTCACTTGTGTGCAGTACACCTGTTTCACTTGTAAAAGAAAAAAAAAAGTGACCCTTTGCAACCACTGGAATAATTTGAATCATGTCTCCCTTCCAACAGTTATAATGCAAAGCAGACAGCCAATTTTCACAAACTGTGCGTTCGTTAAAACTGTTACGTTTCTGGCAGAAAAGCCTTCTTTGGTGACAAACTACAGATGTTAAGAACAGATTTTAATTTTATCAGTGGTTTAGAACAGATTAGCACACAAGTGGGTAAAAACTAATATTTTTGAAAAGGGACCATAGATAAATTGACATTTTTAGAGAAACTACTTGAATGAATGACAGTGTCTTTTCTAACAAATACCAACAACTTACAGTTATTAAATACAAACTTCTTGTGCATATTGTAAACAAAAATTTTTTAAAAGGCTAAAATAAACTTACGTACTGTACAAAATTACAAAACATGGGATGTAGCAAATTCCAAAATGCATAGAATCATAAATTCAATGTTTAGTACATGCAAACGTTTCTCATAATATTCAAGTAATTTATTAAATTAAAATATTTAAGTTTTGTAAATTATTAAATTAAAATAAAATATTAAGGTCTTGATAATTTTCATTCAGTTAAAAATTAAAAGGCTACATCTTTCGCTTCTTAAATTAATTATTTTTATAAAAATGACATTCCATCTAATTCCCTGATTGTCAAGTAAACTATCATGGCTATCAAGTAGTAAGCATTAACATACAATTCTGAGTTGGTAATTTAGTTTGTCATATAAAAATTCACACTTCGAACTGAAACATAGGAAGACCACACTGTAAGGCTGCTGCCATTGCAATTCAGTTCTTGTAAATGTCTTACTCAAGTTTTGTTGTATCTTCAACAGAAATTTTAATATTGTAATGTGAACTAACTTTGGGAAAACCTTAATGTGCTTCATGGCAAAATATATGTTACACTTATGTGTACTGTACTGTACAGTGCAATGCATCTTGTTACCTACAGTACTTATTATATTTAGTTTATGGTTATTTTCACCAAGAACTTATTCACTCTTTCTGTGGAAAAAAGTCACAACGATGACACTCATACTTGAACAGCAATCATTGCAAAGTTACCGGCATTCTTTACAACGCTAAAATATAGTTAAATAATTCACCATGAACCACCTCACAATAGCACATCCTTCAACAGGATTTTAGCAAATATACAATTTGTTTTTCATTCAGTAAAAAAATCAAATCAAATTTATCTAAATAGGCTAAGTATAGAAATAGGTCATAGGTTAAGGCCGCATTTCATATCAAGCTTATGTACAAGTAAAATTAACTAGTCACCTCTCAATCATTTTGTAAAGATAAGTAAAATGAGATTTTTCAAACCAATATTACAAATACCTTTTAAGATATCTAGACATCCAGTTAAAGCGTTAGTGTTAGCAAATGATAATAACTCAATATTGCTTCCTGAGGGGCATCTGGTAGACAGTGACTGCAAGAAGTATTATATATCATCCAAAAAGGTATTTTAATTCTGAATTCCATAACTGACAATAGCTGCCATGCATTTAGGTCTTGTTTATGGTACAGTTATACTCTTGACAAATTACACACACAATACATTGATGTACAAGCTGTATTGAGAAACTAGCAACAGTGTGGCATATGATATAGCATAGTTTAAAACAACTATGACATTTGCAGTAAAGTGTATGACCAGTACACTTGCAAGTACACAAACCATATTTCACAAGTGGCTCATTTTTCAAAAATATTTAGATTATCCAAAACATTATTGTGAAGGCATAATGCTGGCAAATTCAAATGCATAAAGTTACAGTACTTAATTTTTTAAAATTCAAATTGTACAGTACAACATGCCTCAACATACAATGCAAAAGAAATTTAAGCACCAGTTTTGTATAAAACTGTATACATAATAATGCCATGGGAAGCTATAAATCAGAAAAAAATTTAATTCTTTAGAATCATAAGTTTTAAAAGTTTTCTTTTTCACATCATGAAATTATTCCTTTAAAAACATACTGCATTTGACACCGAGTACTACCATTCAAACTTAAGGTTCTCTCAGTATATTATAGTGTTGTCTACTCTGTTAATAAACATACTTGTTACTTAAAATCTTTCCCAAAATTTCAGAGAGAAAATGTAACATAACTTACAGTGATCTTTTATTTCCTGGTCAAAAATATCTGGTTTAACTTTAGTTCCTGGTGAAATGGTAGAGTAAGGGACAGGACTGATTTTCTGAAAATTGATCACATTCATTACGTTAGCGTGATTATCACACAAATTACAGCTCAGTTCTCAGTTATTAATGGTTTAGAACATTAGGCTCCCATGGTTGAGACTGTTGCATTGTATGCTATAGCAGAGTCTGCACTGCACTTTACATACATATCTAGGATCATGCAACCATGCAGTGCTACTTAAAGTAAGAATTACCATGATTTGCATTTATATCACCCCAGTGTTTGCAGGGATAACTCAGAAATTCAGACCATCTATTTGAATGAAGGCATGAGTAATTTAATCTGCAATTATAAATGAACTGTGTTTATCTCTTCTTCATGTCTGTAATGGCTAGAAATAACCTCTTGTACTTTTAGCTATTTAAAAAAGTAACAAAATTTAGTTCAACTTCAGGTAATCTTGTTTAATAATTTACCTTTGCCAGACAAAAGGATTATTAGCTTTATCTACAACGGTATGCCAATGGTCATTTACAAAAGCTTAAATGTCTGTCTCATAACTAAGTCAGTTGCTACTGGCACAATACTCAACAAATTAAATTTCCATTTTCAGAAAGGAAGCCACCTGAAATTTTTTTATGAACTAATTATAAGTAGGAGAGGCTAAAGATATAAGAGGTTTTCAAAATGTTAAATGCAATTTTGTAGCCATTGTTTGAGTGTGATTCCACCTCTGCACTACACTTAATTACTACCCATTATGCCATACAGACAGAATTCTCAGCACTTAAAATTTTTTAAGTCAAAATAATTTTTATAAAAAAACAAGTTTACAATATTATCATACTTTCATGCTAATACTTTCAATAATGGGTAATTGTAAAATGTAACATTTTAGAGGTATCAGTGATTCTTATTTTAGGAATGCTTACAGACTTTGAGATTTACACATCAAACAATTAAGGTGCTTTAAGTTATATGGAATTTAAACAAAAACAAAATTCCATCAACTACAGCATAACAAAAACTAACTCAGTGCCCTCATTTCTCTTCCAGGTTACAGCAGTGTACATTGTTTAAATTTTCTTACATCTAATACAGATGATCCTGTAAGTACCTCCTTTATATAAATTTTTTTACTTGCCTTACTTAAATATCTCTTGTACATTAAAAAGTTAATCTTTTCTGCGATAAATAAATATTTAACCATAATGTGGAGTTTATTGAATTATTTAAGAATTTTCTAGTAGTAATGGCAGCTCTACAACAGAACCTCTGATATGTTGCCAATTATGATTGTGTTGATAGGCTTCTTAAAATTTATAGACTGAATATTTGGCAGAATGATCACAGTAATGTGAGTTTGATGTTCACTCATCAGAATTTCATCAAAGCCTTTAATTTTGCTGAGTTTCATTTATGAATTTCCCCTCTTTTTTAATCTTACACTGCAACAGCAACAAATTTCCTTTTACAGTATCTTCCTATTCTAATATCACCAGTGACTTGTAAAGCATTTGTACTGAAATATCGTTCAGTTTGGAAAGCATATAAGTAAATAAGAACGAAATATATAATCAAGAAAGAAGAAAACCTGGTCATGGTTCTGGTGGCTTATCATTTCTTTTCACTATGCTAGAACGCCTAAAAGATGCAAGAGTTCTGCGGAAAATGTTCTTAACACTGCTGACATCGGTGTGAGAAGCATGCCGGGGTGCTTTTTGCAATGCTGCAATCATGGACTGTGGAGGCTCACTAGATATGCTGGGCGAAGGTGAGGGATTCGAAGAACATGGAGTGCGACCAGCAACAGATGAACAAGACCCAGTGGCTAGTGGAGCTCTTGGACGGGCTCCACCATCTACCATGTTACTGAGTTCACAAGACACATACTGGGCTGGCTTGGAATTTCCTGGAGAACTCACGGACCTAGGCAACACCGGGCTGGTTTCAACTATTGTTCCTAAAGAGCTGTTTCTAGAGGATCCCCTACTACTATTCTGACTCTGAGGGCCAGAACCTACATTGCCAGACATACTTTGGACAAGCCTAGGAGATCGTGGCCCAGGGGATGTCTGCTTTGGTGTAGTCTGACCGGCTTCTTTTCTTTTAGCTAATGCCTCTTTTAATAGCTGGACGGCTTCAGGGTGATTAGCCTGAGAAGCAATCTGTATAGGCGTCAGACCCTGATCATTTTTAAGTCCTGGGTCAGCACCAGCTTGAACCAGAGCTCTCAGCACTCTGATGTGGCCATAAAGTGCAGCAGCATGCAAAGCACTCTCTCCATTCTGAAATGAGACAAGGTAAGTAATCTAAAATTTGTTCAGATTAATTAATTAAAAATGATTTTAAACACAATACTCAAATTTGCTCAAGTTGATAATTTTTTAGCACAAAACAATGCCTTTTAATTATGCTTTGCACTTTTGTTCACTGGCCAACCATTCACAATTTATTAAGAATAGTCTGCTTATTCTAATGGGTTGAAATATCCCCTTCAACAGGGTCATGGCACAAAACCCTGTTTCCTACTAGTATGAAGGTCTTTTCTTGAACTGCTACATCATCTCCCAGTTAGAGAGGATGGGGGCAAGGATAAATCTCTCCATAGGGCAATGGTTTGTACTTTGCATTATTTACAAAACTATTGTTTACTGTATCAGCTTGAGACAGGAAGGTATGTAATGTAGAACAGAGTTTTCTGATTGGGATGATATCATCAAGAAAGAAAGTACTGTACCTCATTCTGACATCCCACTGATATATTGTAGGACTGCTGATTTTACACTGTGTTAGGCCCTGCAAGGCAATTATGTTTGACCTGAGTGTTGAAGAAACAAACTCTGGTAATACATAATAGCATTTGTCAGGAACCAATTTTCTTGTGGTTCTTGCCATATATATCCTGAACTTGAAGAAACAGATGAGAGGGAGGATGAATGAACTCCATATACCATACCTGAAGTGATGATCTAAGAGCCCATAAAGGACAGTGAAGACTGTCCTGTAAGGGCTCTTCAGTAAAGATTGATGTATCCTTTAAGGGCTCTTCAGTAAAGACTGGTCCACTTGACTTGTGAAATGCTACAAACTACAGGACCAACTGAGGACCAGTAACTGGAGTCGGAAGCCTCTTTCTGAAAGAGGAGAGAGCTCACTGTCATGTTAAGAGGATGACAAAGTGAACAAAAATATTGTCTTAAGTGACATATCAAAGAGAGATGCTTCTTACAAGAGGCTTATAAGGTGGTCTAGTATGGCTGCTCAGAACTAAATATATGGTAAGTCCTTTGTATAGGTTTCACCAAACTTAAAGGATAGATTTGCGGAATAGGCGAAATACTTGTATCACTTCCAAGTCAAGGATATGCAGAATAAAGAAGGCAGAGTTATACCCTTTAACAGTGTATCTGCACACATACAGAGAGAGAGAGAGAGAGAGAGAGAGAGAGAGAGAGAGAGAGAGAGAGAGAGAGAGAGAGATGCAAAAGTTTGCTTCCACAGGAACAGTGGCTGCTTTGAGGGGAAAATAGCCCCTTGGTCACATGAATCTTGCCCACTCTGCCTGATTAAGAGTTATGGAGGAGGATCAGCAGGAAGTGGTGATAGCAAACACAGTGACCTCTGAAAAATCTTCTTTGAGGTTGTGTATGATAACTCCCACACATGAAAATGAAGGAACTGAGGATGATGGTGAAGACTAAGGAAGTTGGGTTGCTTGAGAAGAAACCTCCAAATGGGAAGAGATCTGGAAAATCCATGGGTTCCAAGAAGGTCCAGTAGCAAGTCGTCCTGAAATTAAAAGGGCAATGCATGGTGTCAGTCAGTTCACTGAGACTCTTAGCTCCACCAGCATCATCTCAATGGATTAAATACTGTAGAAGAAATGCGTAGGTGCACTGGCTCTCCCTTGCACGAAGTACGGCATTCACTGCCCAAGCTACTGGGTCCAGCTGTGGAAAACAGGACATTGGAAATCTAGTGTTCACTGACAAGAAAAATACATCCAACAAGGGAACTTCCCACATCTGCCACAGGACATTACAAATGTTCAAGTGAAGGGACCATTCTGGTGACAAACTTGGTGTGCTATACTGAGAGAATTTACCACTAAGTTGTGTACTCCTGGAACAAACATGAGGTATAAGTGACACTGTGCCTCTCTGTCCAGGTGCAAAACTCCAGGACACAATGCAGTTAGAATCATGCTCTTCCTTGATTCCGTAGGTAGGCTAAGGTGGTGGTGGTGTTAGCCATGACTCCTATGTAGTGACCCAACAAGGTGGTCACAAATGCTTGGAGTCCGGAGATGATTGCTTGAAGCTTGAGGAAATTGTTGTGCAAGTGGTTTTCCTTTCTAGACCAACTCCCTTCGGTCTGAGACTCCAGTAGGTAAGCTCCCCACCCTGGGTTGTTGTTGTTGTTGTTGTGGTTCCCCAGACACTGTTATGCCAGGAAGCCTGCACCGCGCAAGAAGGACACCACGCTTACTGGATCTGACCATAACTGTGTGGTAGTGTGGATGTTTTGTTGTTGTCTGAGGGCTGCCAAGTTAGGCGCAATCTACTAAGAGATGTGTAATTGTGTGGGGACTAACTTGGCAGAGTGGACATATGTCTGTTTGGGTGTTGTCTATGCGGTGTTTGTAGGTGTTTAGTGATTGGTGATGACCACAGCGAAGTCGAGTCAGGTGTACTCTCTCCAATCTTGAGAGCTGTGTTTCTGTGCTGCTTATGTTGGGTGGGGGGGTGCCGAGTATTTTGTTGTTGGGAAGGTTATTAAGTGCTTGTCTGGTGAGGTGAGTATGGATGTGCTTTTTGTTTTGTGTGATGTTTGTGGGTGGTGGTATAGATTTCAAGATATTTGTATAGTGTCTGTGTGGTGTATTCACTATTTGCCTGTGTGTTGGAGGGTGGTCGTGAAGGTAATAGCATGGGCTGTTTGTGTTGTTTATGGGTTGAGGTGTCTGAAAACGCAAGGGAATCTGGTCCTGCATAGCTAGAGCAACAACCGTCATCAATTGGTGGCTGTGCCACCAACAGAAGTCAAGAAGAGTAGTCTCATTAGTAAGGATCTTGATGGCCAGAGACATCAAGACTTCCTTCAAACAAGAGGTCATCTTTAGCTGAAGGAAGCAAATACTGTATGAAATAGGCTGAGAGGAACTAACCTCTGTAGAAAGACTAGGTGGCAGATCAACATATACCAAAGTGTGGGCCATAGGGAAGGCTGAAAATGGGCCATAGGGAAGGCTGAAAAAAGGAAGTTAATGATGACCCTGGGAAGGCAGCACACTTCTGACCTCTGAGGGGCAAGCTAACTCTGCTAATATGTCAAAGAACACTCCCTGGTAAACTACCTGAGTGGATGATTACATTTTTGATTTCTTAAGTTAACAATTCCAGAAAAAGCTGCAAGTGACTCCATAACTTTTAAAGAAGCCAGAATCAACCAGATAGCGGCATACGCACAAGCCTAGAGAATGCACCAAGGAGACTACTGGGGCAAGAATCTGGATGGAGACCTGACGGGCAGTACACAGACCAAAGCAATGGGCTCAGAGCTGGAAAACATGGCCCCACCAAACCGTGGTGAGGTAATTTTTAAAAAAAGGGTAAATGGTAACTTGAAGGAATGGTAATTTGCAAGTATGTCCCTCAGTTAACAGAAACAAGTTAGTCCCTCTGCAAACAGACCTCTCCATACAAACTTCACAGAGGTCTCTTCATTTGCAGACAGACCTCCTTGCTTCCACTGTCCCTAAGTTAATACAAGCAAGGAAATCCCTCTGCAAAAAGACCTCCACACAGACTCCATGGAGGTCATTTTGTTTGCAGACAGACTTTCTTGCATCTATTACGCGAGGGACACACACTTTCGAGTTAGTATACACCCCACTTTTCAGGAAATACCACTTTTTGGTGGGGCCAAGTGTTCCAGCCACTTGCTTTGGTCTGTGTGCTACCCACCAGCTCTTCACCAGCTTCTTACCCAAATAGCTTCCTGTATTCCTTAATCTTCCTCTTGGGGTGAGAATCCTGGTGAAGGCCCCATATGCCTTCCCAGAAGGAAGCAAAGGCCCCAGAGCTGGAACATGTGGCCGTGCCTCAACAAAGTGAAGTTACCTCTTGAAAAGCAGGTGTATGACATTATGAAAGTATGCAACAGTTAATGCAACAAGCTACAAATCCCTCTGTGAGTAGGCTCTGAAGGTCTTTTTGTTTGTACAGGACTTCCTTGCTTCTATTAACTGAGGGACAAATGCTTTCATGTTACCATTCACCCACTCTTCAGGAAGTACCTCTGCTTTATTTTGGCAGTTCAATGTGCACCAACTCTGTGTCCTTTCTTCAGTCTTTACAGGAATTTCATTCCTGTAACCTCCTGGGTATATCTTTGCATTATTGGTTGATTTTGGTTTCTTGAAAGGTTAAGTTATGGAGTTTTTTGCAGCAACTTCTGCACTTTTGCCTAGGTCTGCAGGTCAACCTGGAGAAATCAAATTATAACCATCCACACAGGCAGTTTATCTGGGAATGTTCTAAGTGTAATAGCAGAGTTAGCTTGCCCCTCAAAGGACAGAAGTGTGCTGCTTTTTAAAGATCAATGACAAACTCCTTTTTCATCCTTTCCTATGGCCATGTCTTGGCAGGTATTGTCTAACTGGTCTGTCTGGCAGGTATTGATTGCTTTCCTGGTCTGTTTGGAGAAGTTGGTTCCTCACAGCCACTTTTGTGCATGCTCCTCTTAGCTAAATCTGGCTTCTTGTAGGAAAGCAGACTGATGTCTCCAGTCATGGGATCCTGACCATGAAGATTGCTCTTTGTGACCTCCAATAGTAGAGCAGCCAACAGAATCTGGTGAAGGGAGTTCCCTCTTCCTTGTTTTTGGATGCTTGGACTCTGTATGGGGAGCTCACTTGTTAGTCTCATTTTGAAGAGGCAGTCTTCTTAGGCCCCCAGGCATTCATAACCATCTTGCTGGGTCACTGTTTAGGAATTATGGCAAACACCACCATCACCTTAGCTTAACTACTGAACCAAGGAGGAGCAAGGGCCAAATTGCTTTGTGTCCTGGGTGTAGAGGTGAGCATTTAGACAGAGAGAGAGACAACATGCCTCTGTTTTAGGAGTACATAGCTTAGTGGCAGACTCTTTGCAACGCAAACAAAGCTTTGCCATATCAGAATGATCCATTCACTGGAACATTTTCAAAGCTCGGTGGTAGATGAGGGAAACACTCATATTCATAAGGTCCCATATATTTATAACAGAGATAAAATCATTGCAACCTGTTTCAGGTCATTTGTATTTCCTTTACTAGAATACTGTTCTCCAGTGTGGATGTCTGCTTCTGCCAGAGATTTATTTCTTTCAGATAGATTGGTTCGTGGTGGTAGGTTCCTGTTTTGTATTATTATCAGTTATGGCTTGGACCATTGACGAATAGTCTCGTTTGTCATTAAGTTGTATTTTAACAGATTTTTCGCATTCACAATTGATCCCTGATCCCCTTTTCCTGCTGAGAGCAACCAGATTCGCTGAACAGCAGCACCAATATTCAGTAAATGTACCTCACTGACGAACTTCTGAGTTCCAGAGGCCCTTTATTCCTCACATTGGTGGACTGTGGAACAGCCTCCCTGAGGATGTCATGCAATTAGAACTTTGAAAGTTCAAGCAAAGATGCAATGCATTACTACCCTAATGCTATTCTCCTTGCAATTTAATACATTTTTATCTGTGTATATTAATTTTTTCTTTTTAAAAAATGAGATCTCTTTTTTCTGTATTTCCCTTTACCTTCTCTTACTTCCTAATGAACACCATATTCTTTGGAAGCTTGAATTTCAAGTCAATGGCCCCTATGAGCTTGTTCCATATAAATAGGATTCTCTGTATTCAGCAGCTTGGGCAGTGGATTCCATGTTTCATGCATGGGGGAGCTAGGATGCTTATGCATTTTCTCCATTCAGTCTGTGAGACTGGTACCAGTAAAATTTCAAGCCTAAGAAGAACTGGTTCTAAGACCTTCTGGAACTTGCAGGTTTTTCCAGACTTCTTCCCACATAAGTTTTTTTTTCTAAACCTAATTTCCACAGGTTTCACCCTCATCCTCATGTGAGGTTGTTATCAAACAGTTTCAGAGAAAGTTTTTTTGGAGGTTATTATGGCTCTTATTACTACTCCCTGCAAATCCTTCCCTGTCAGCAGGCAAGATTCATGGCATGGTATGAGCAAAGGAGTTATTTTCCCCAATAAACCACCATTCCTATCAAAGCAGACTTTTAATGTATTTAGTAAATGACAGGAATCTCACTCCCTCTTGGCTATTAAAGGTTACACTGTAATTCTGCCTATTTTATTGCGCATGGCCTTGACTTGGGAAATAACAGTATCATTTCCGCCACTTCAGTAAATCTACTCTTCAAGTCTGGTGAAACCTCCAGGCTAGGACTTGACATATATCCAGTTGAGAAACCTTGCTAGACCACCTTAGATTTGCCACTTGGGACCATATTTTTATTCATCTTGCCATCCTCTACATGTGTTGGTCAGTTCCATACTCTCTCAGAATGAGGTTTCCCACTCAAGTTACTGGTCCTCTTTTGGTCACATTTGACTCAGAGTTTGTCATCAAGAATAAATCTTCTAATGGATTTTTCCTTGCTCTGCCTTCCACAGTTCAAGCAGACAGTCTTCACTGTCTTGTAAGGACTCTTAGATCCTATCTTCAGCATATACGGTAGTCCACTTGTCCTTATCCTATCTTCAGCATATAATCCACTCATCCTTATTCTATCAATTCTTGTCTACAGCAGCAATTACTGTACAGGGGCTTATTTTACAGTACTGCAAGAGAACCTTTCCTCACTCTGTTAAGGCCCATCGACTATGTGCCCTTTCATCATTTCCCCACCTTTTGAGTACAACTTGGAGCTCTCTGCCTTCTTCAGGTTGGGCGCCTGGCTTTGTCAATAGCACCAATAACGAGTTTTATCTGTATGAATACATTTAGGTCCACAAAGCAAAGCATTTCAGTATAAACTGTTTCAGCAAAAGCCTAGAAATTCCTGATCATTGCATGTATACACCACTAACATTGATTCATCTTTGATCCTCAGTAGTGGTTAGATGTGCTGCTGTTTATCTCCAGGATTTAATGTTAGCCAGCATTAGTATTTTGCCATTGACAGAATTTAATTTGCAGTGCATTTTTTACATTCCCTTGTCATTTTGTATGTGACGTGCTTATATTTCATTAATTCTTTTCAGCGAGTCACCTTTTTGCCAGCATCAGCATGTTGATCTCCTGTTACTGTGAGTAACCTGCTGCTCTTCTGTTTAGTTTCTTGCAGCTTTTCCCTATTCAGCTTCTTTCATCATGGTTTTCAGTGTTTTTGTTAATTGCTTTGCTTTACATATTTACTGTTTCAAAACTGGGGTTTACTTACTGTATATTTTGCAAGGCTGTTAAAGTGACAATTACCTTTGCCATGTTGTGATTAGAACTCCTTGTTTGCATAGTGGTGTTTGCTAAGGCCACATTCATTTCTTGTTTGCCTCTACCGCATATATCTTTAGTTCTCAGTTTTTTCTGTCTATTATGTGTTTTCTCAGTCTATTATGTGTTTTTATTTGTGTTCAGTAATCTGCATTATGTTTTTGGCATTTCATTTTAATTGTCATAATTCCTTAATACAGTATACTTGTATGACAAGGATGGTAAGTTTTAAAGCACCTTAAAGGAGGACTCCTATTCGCAGTGTCTTGTAGAGGCCAAACATGTTCTCCCACCCTTATTACATATTTTATAGGGGTTGCTTTCAAGTAGGATTTTATTTTGGTCAACACTGTCTCTACATGAGATGGCTTTGCTTCTCTGCTGGCAAGTCATTGGGTTTAACTAGTCATTCCTTTTCTGCAACAGACAAGTTGTGGGTGTCTATGGATGAGGCTTCCTCCTCCTCCTTACTGCTTTCTGTTGCTACAGGAATTTTTTTGTATTGGGGTAATCACCACCCACTTCTACTCCAGCTGTTTACTCTCTAGACGAGTTCCATCTCCATTAATATCTACCTTGCCGAAGGGCTTCCTGACGATCTCTGTTTGGTAGTCTGCAAGGTCTGTCATCTGCTGTTCTGATTGTCCGAGCTTTTATGCTGCCCATATGTCTGATCCTTCCTCCTATTGCTAAAGTCAGACCTTCATCTGCCCACATTTTTGGGTCCATGGGTGAGGATTCCCAAGTAAGGTTACATTCTTAAGTACCTGATCTTCATGGATGATTCTTTGCTATTGTCAACTCTTAATGTTCAAATTACTGTAGTATCATCTGGTGTTGTTGCACTTGCTGCCTTAGCACTCTTTGCTGTTGCTCTCTTCGCTGCCTTTCTTGTTTCTTTCGTTATCTTTCCCAGTGTCTCAAGTCTATACAGTAACTCCTGTGAATTGTTATGTTTTGACATTAGTTTGGTCTGGTACTTGACTGTCCATGTATCCACACACCTCTGGGCACTGTGAGACATGGTAACCTCTACTGCAACCAAGCCATTATCATTAACTTAAGGGACCACTGGCTCGTCTTTATCTGCCTGGTCTACTTTTCTGCCAAGGCTTCCGTATCTCCAGCACCAGTCTGGCAATTACTGATATCATTCCATGCACTGCATGGACAGCAGGCTCTGTGTGCTTCTCAGAAGCCTTGTTCTTCTCTCCACATCTGCACCATTCTGCCTTGTTGCCTTAAAGTCTCCTGCCAAGGTTGGCCATAGATGAAGTCTCTTTGTCCCTTCTGTTCTCTTGCCAGGTCAAGACCTGTCTTCAGGAGACTTAAAAAGTCCTGGGAGTCCAGTGGCACAGAGCCATGCATTTCGGTGGTATGGGGAGACTAAATCTACAGTCATCCTTAGCAGGAAGCTTTAAGAAGACCTGACTGCTTCCTGGACTTAAGGGGGATTGAGAAAGAGACTGCAAAGGGGGATTGAGAAAGAGACTGCAAAGCACTGGTGATAAGGAGACCTGCACAAGGCAGCAGATGGAGCAGATGATAGTTTCCCTGATTGAAATAGAGGTTCATGTGTCTTATAATGTCTGGACAAATTCCCCCCAAAAAGAGATGGACAACTATGGGGTCTGAGACACTAAATGTAACTCTTCTGAGGAAAGCAACTTGGAATTTTCATACAAGCCTCAGTCCCTTTTGTTCATCAATATGAAAGCGAGAAAACAACACATACTGAAATACAGTGTGTGCAGTAAGAACCAACGAATGACCAAGAGAAAGAGCAAGGTGATGACCACTAGCTATCTCCTTGGCAAATGAGAGTCAAGACAGAATGGGACTAACAGTACAGAGGATCCACTCTTGCCAGTCAAGTAGCGCAAGGCTATTGCTGCAGAACTACCTATAGGAGCAAATCTCTGAGGACAGTCAGCTGATAGAGTGAGGTCTGACGAAAGCAGGAGCTTGCCTTGCAATAGACTCTATTGCCATGAAGGAAAGTGGGCCTGAGAAGAGCATCCTTAAATGCTCTGAAACTTCTGATCCACATGATGCAAGTAGTGACCTGAACTCATAGGCTCTTCATAATCCCAACTGTAGCCTGGGTCAGCCATGCCCACTGGCATGTCCTTATGGATGTAGTCAACAGACTTGGGCAGAGGGGGCTCAAATGTTTTAAACTGAAGCATTTGCTTAGTTATGATGGGCAGCAGAGGGGGGCCTGGGGCATAATTCTAACAGGGAAGTCACTGTTGTAATGGGCTCAATTAAGGATCACAGCAAATGAAATGCTACCTTACAGTGTACGTTGGTCTTAGGCATTATCCTCATCCAAATCCTCAATAAACAACATAATCTTGAGAGGGTCAAACCTGGTCATTTTGTGGGTTCAAGAATAAGAGCAAGAGGCAAGACCTAAGAGGCCAGAGGCAAGTGGCTGGGAAGAGTAAACAAACTATCCAGAAACAGCCAGTGGAGTAGGAACCTTGTGTTTTAAGAGGACATGATAGAGCACTTATGTAACTCACAGTTGTAAGCAGCAAGCTAGAAACTGGTCATAAGAACAAGATAGATTGCTACAAGATGCACCAGAAAGGCAAATGCACGAGCTACTAGGATGTTTCAGAGAGCAAGGAGCCCCCCTTCCAGATTGGAACAATTCTTAATAGTAATTCCAATTATGGACTGAGGTTACTCTTAGTCCTCACAGGGACTGGAGGAGGGCCGCTAAGACCTCACAAATATCAGGAAAGACATGAGCATACCCATGAGAAGCCAAGACCAGGGAAGGCACAGTTGAGGTTGCATGGGAAAGACAGGAGTCAAAGAAGGTAAAGACACATGGTGTTGTTTGAGGTTACAGAATTGGACATAAAGGAGGGAGAGCTGAGTATACTGGAGCAGCTTTAGACCTAGAAGTGCTGAGATACACAGAGGCAGTTGTAGATACTATAATGACGTGTATTTGTCATTGTATAACGTATTCTCGCCTCCCATGTATATAACATTGTATACTGATAAGTGGCAACTGAATTCTTGCCTTACATGTATACAGCATTGATAAGTGGCAACCGAACACATTCAAATCCAATGCCTAGCAGTACATGGCTTCCCTTCTCCGAGTTCGGTTGCTCTTGTGCGTTGTCCTTGTTGTATTGTAGCCTTACCTAATAAAGAACCTACATTTTAGATGAGCTTGTTTCATGTCTCATCCTGAGCAACATGGTGCAGTAAGGTATTACAGGAAGAAGTTACAAGAAGCAGGCGAAGATACGGGAGACCTACAGCAAACCGGAAGAAAACCAACAGAGGACCCTACACCAACAGCTATCTCTCTCTCTCTCTCTCTCTCTCTCTCTCTCTCTCTCTGCAACGGACTTTATTTGCTGGTATGCACAGTGTATCATATGTGCAGTGTAAGGTGGTGCTAAAGAGCCAACTAGTGCCAGTATTTCACGCACTGCACTTAAAATACTGGTACTGTACCTTTCTGTTAAATTCTGCTTTAAGCCTGTGTGGGGTTAACAGAACATTATTCACAATGGATTCTCCACATTCTCAGGAAGAATGTGATTGCACCCCACTCGCTCAGCATTCACTAGACCCTGCCTACTGCCCACAGTCCCCACTCACTCTCCATCCCCAGATGACGAAACCCCAATCAGCTGATTTCCTTTTGTTCATACAATACCTGGAGAAATCATAGATCAAGGATCATGCCAGGATCAGACAAGAGGAGGAAAAGAGGAGACAAAAAGAAGAAAAGAGATGAAGAAAGCAGGAAGAATTAAGGGTCCAATGATAAAGAGAGGAGGACAAAACTTGCAGGCAACAAGAAGCAGCGCCTTTCTGCAAATGCTGTTCCCCCTCGTAAAACAAGCAACCACAGGAAGCCCCAGCGGGCCACCTCCAACACCTGCACCTCCTACCTTGCCACCAGAGGATGCAGTCACCCCATCAGTACCCCCTCCACAGAAAGCAATCACCCAGACCCAACCCCGCCCCGCCCTTTGCCCAGAAGCAACTTTTCAGATTTTTAGGGAATTGCGATGTTGATGGGATGATCATTCAGTCATAGTGGATTTGCCCATGTTACCTGGAGAGAAAGAATTAATCCAGATGAGGATGTGTCTTGTCTTGGAGGCACAAAGGATCCTCAAGCACACCCTAGACATACCCCCAGACACCAGATTAAGTGTCAACGAAGTCTTGGATGCCTTTCAAGAAGGCATCAAGAGCGGTCGCAATGAGAATCTACATCATAGGGAGCTGCTCACCTGCAAACAGTTAGAGGGAGAGTTTTTTTCAGACTTTCACATAAGACTCAAGAACATTGCAGAGGAAGTAGATGTCTGTCCTGGTATATCTTCAGTTTGTGACTAAACCCAGATGAAGATAATCATCCTCATGGGAGTCAGGGATAAAGAACTGGCCGAGAAACTTGTAGCCCTCAACACCAACGCCTCTCTACAGGATATTATCAACACGTGTCGCACCTATGAGGCCACTTCTGCAATTCATGCTTTGCCCTCTCAAACTACAGGAAACAGAGGAAACATGGAAAGGCTGCCACCCCTACCACACCAACACAGTGTGTTTCATGAGAGCCGTCCAACCACATGCATGGACCCACAGAGAAGTGTCCAGCAGTAGACAGTGCCTGCAGCAACTGTGCCCACAAGGGGCATTGGGCCAAGGCACAGAGGTGCCCTGTCAGACAGGTCCAGTGCTGCCACTGCAACCAACAGGGATATTATGACAAGTACTGCCGGAAGAAGACAAGGGATGCCAAACAGGGTGCCACTTACAGTGCCAAGCCTACATCACCCTCTCCAGGCAAGAGTCCCAGCTGTCGTCGGTTGGGAAGACCCTCTTCTATCAAGACATCACAGCCGGTCTCTGTTTCCCTCTCGTATGGTGACATCACATCCAGGATTCAGATGTTGCCAGAAACAGGTGCCTACGTCTCTGTTATGGGCCCTCGGCATCTTGACCTTCTGCACATTCCTAGGAGTGCACTATAACCCTGATGTTCACCGCAGATGGCTCTATGATGACAGCCACTCTCAACTTAGCTGAGAGATCCTGTTCACCAAGGATCCAAGTCCATGAAGGTGTTCAAACACCACTGTTGTCATATAACTATTGTACTGCAAAGAGTTGGCCATTATTCTGCCAGAGTTTTCCAGACCTATTTTAGATGTTACCAATGTCAGTAGGTGTTCAGAACTGCCTCTTCATGCCACCAAGTCGCCTGCTGAAGCCAGAAACTTTTTTCTACGAGAGTTCAAGGACGTGCTGATCTCCAAGGAAGAACTGAAGAAAGCCCAACTCAAGCCGATGGAAAGACCCCCAATGCAAATCCAGCTTAAGGAAGATGCCGTACCTTTCGCCATCAGTGCACCTCTCCAGATACTATATGCCTTCTGTGAACAAGTCAAGGCAGAGGTCAGGTTCATGAAAATTAGGGTATCATTAAGCCTGCCGGTGAAGAACCCTCAGACTGATGTCACCCGCTCATTGTAGCACCTAAGGACAAAGGAGTTCGAATCACCGTTGACCTCAAGAACCTCAACAGCCAAGTAAAATGCACAGCCCACTTGTCACCCTCACCGTTGTCTAAGCATCCACAGCACTGATCTGAAGGCCGAGTTCTTCACCACTGCAGATGCCCTGCACAGGACTGGCAAATGCAACTTGCAGAGGAGGATCAAAAGTTAAACCACATTCATCACACACTGTGGCCAATTCCAGCATTGCAGAAGTCCAATGGGATTTGCAGCCACAGGAGATGCCTACTGCCTTCGAGGAGACAAGGTCTGCGTCAAGGCAGTCGATAACATCCTGCTGTTTGACAAAGTTTTCCTCAGCCATCCATGCTGAATCCCTGAGATGTTGACGAGGTGCCACAAGTTTGGCATCACACTTAACAAGAACAAGTTTGTGGTTGCCGCCTCCAGCATTACCTTCTGTGGATCTCCAAAGACGCCATTTCAGCAGACCCCAACAAAGTAGCAGCAATCAAGGACTTCCCTACACCGATGAACTTGGCGGATCTTTGTTCACTTGTGGGGATTAGTGAACCAATTGGCCAACTTTACGTCTGAGATAGCTAATGCAGCTCAGCCTCTCAGACCCCTCATGAGCCCAAGTGTGCATTTGTGTGGACCGTGGATCAGGACGGAACATTTCACCGAGTGAAGACTGCCCTGGCTAGCCCACTAGTCCTTGCCTCCTTTGATCCAGCCCTCCCAGTTTTCCTACAGACCAACGCTTCTAGACTCAGTGAACTAGGATATGCCTTTCTACAGGACCACAGCAATGGAAGACTCCGCTTAGTGCAGTGTGGCTCTCATTTCTTGGCAGACACAGAGACGTGTTATGCCACAATCAAGTTGGAGATATTAGCCATAACCTGGGCTATGTCCAAATGCAAACTGTACTCATTAGGCCTCCAACATTTTATGTTGATGACAGACCATCACCCCCTGGTACCAATTCTCAACCATTACACTCTGGATTTGGTCAAGAATCCCCATTTGCAATGTCTCGAGGAAAAAATCTCACTGTATCTGTTCACAACCCTGTGGGGTGCTGGCAAGCAGCTTGGCATGCCCGACGCCCTGTCGAGTGCCCCCGTCAGCCAGCTCTCATCATAGGATGAAAACGACTATGTTGAAGCTGGGACATACATCAGGACTATCGCCTCCACTCATGCAGCAGCCCAAGAGGACGACGCCTCACCCCAGGATGCTGACAGGATAATTCAAGATCTTCATTCCTCAGCGAGGGAGGACCCATCGTACATCTGTATTCGAGTCTGCGTGCTCTCAGGATTTCCTACCAATCGCTGCAACTTGCGTAATTCATTGCTCCCATTCTGGAAACCACAGGACAGCCTCTCAGTCGACGCTGAACTCTTACTTTGTGTAGCAAGGATTTTAATTCCTGCTGCCGCACTCTATCACGACTCCATGACAAGTCACAGACGAATAGAAGCCACAAAGCGACAGGCACAACAGACTGTTTACTGGCCAGAAATCAACTGTCCAAGCTTGTGAGCCACCAGCGGGAACCCCTTCAAATTGATAACCACCCTACTAGGCCCTTCAAGTCTGTGTCAGTGGACTTCAACATTGCTGGGAAGTCATTCCTTGTCATGACTGACAGGCTTTCTGGCTGGCCTGTGGTTGCCCATGTTACAGTGACACTAGCGCCTCTGCAGTGATAAGGATCTTTTGCAGACAGTTCAATTAGGTCAGTGTCCTATTTTGCCTCAGGATCGATGGTGGACCTCAATTCACCAGCTGTGAATTCAGGGATTTCTTGGAGCGATGGGGAGTACATCATCTTGTTACTTCCCCACACTACCTGCAGTTCATTGGCCATGCCGAGGACACTGTGAAGGCTGTGACGCATATTATACTGAAGACAGCATCCTCCAGCAACATCGACTGTGAAGACTTTGACTGTGGCCTCTTGGAGTTATGGAACCCTCCAGACTTTACGGGCCACTCCCCTGCATAAATCCTGTATGGCCACCCACTTCGGTCCTGTGTGCCTGCTCATCCTCAGTTGCGCTCGCAGGAATGGCTCGTCATGCTGCTGCCAGAGCCGAACTTGTACAGAGGTCGTACAATCAATATACACGTCCCCTACCCAGGCCAGAATTTGACAGTCAATCAGGATCCAGGATCCAACTTCTCACTGTTGGGACAAGGTTGGGATCGGTCATGAGCCATGACAGGTCAAGGGACTATGAAGTATGTCACCCCAGTGGATGAGTATACTGGAGGAACTGGCACTTCCTATACCCAGTATCAACCCCAGACACTGACCCTATACCCAACATCCCTGTGGACCTTCACATGGACACAAAAGTCCTCTGACAGCCCTTCTACAGCCCCACTAGATCTTCCAGGTTTTCAAGATGAAGATATAAAAGAATTCTTCCTTTATAAACTTAGCCATGGGGTCTTGAAAACTCAATTTACAGTAACAGAACATCAGAAGTATAGTAGTACTGTACCAAAAGAGCGTTCCAAGGTAAAGGAAACTAAACAGATAATGAAAAGTGATATGAGTCTGAAGAAGACAGTAATGGCATACAGTGTATGAAGTAGAGTATGAAGCCATTTTTTATTATTTTTTGGGAAACAGAAGTACTTGTAGACACAACAGTGATGGTACCTAATGGACTCCACTTTGTTCTGAATTCCACAATGGTGTAAATGAATACAAAGCATGGGCATTGTTGTTATCCTGACCTACAAATAGATTCCATGAAAAACTCACTGTCCTCCAAGTAAGAATTAAGCACTGAAGAAAAAGCTAATTAAGTGATCAATCATAACTACACATTGGTTACACTGAAATACTGTACAGGTAAAACCTTTGGTAAAAGAATGAAGAACAGCCGTAGCACAACCAACAGGTGAGAGGAGAGAAGACTATTACAGAATACACCTTAGCCCCAAGGAGATGAACTAAGAACCAGGACAAAGTTACCCAAAAGCCTTATTCCTAGTTCACTTGTGCTACTCACTTGAGCCAGTGGAGTACTGGGGCGCGAATTAATGAGGCCAAAATGATGGACATACCAACACGAGAAGAAAAGTGACTACAGCTTTAACCAAATTTCTGAGAATTGTCTTGAACTTGGCCTTAGAGCCATATGAGGTCCACTCAATGAACCCCTGAGAAATCAAGGATACTTGTAAATTTCTACTATATATTTTCTAAAATTATGTAATCTTGAGTGGACAGAGGACAAGCAACCCTATTCCTTAGTTGTCAACCACAAATGCCAAAAGGTGGTAGGTGATGGGGAAGTAATGTACAGTATATGACTTGCATAACATCGTGCTGCTAGCTACCCTGTGATGAAACCATGGCATGAAAAAGATTTCACCAGTAAGAAAATATATCTTCAGATTTTCCTTTGGTAAAGTCAGACCTGGGCATTAGGAGTGATCCAGAGGCTATGTTATTAGCCACATTAATGGAAACTATTCTATTCTTTGTAAGCAAACACAGATTTGAATGAAAATAATGACATGAAGACTCGTGTAAGAAAATTTACCATAAATCTTCAGTCAATGAAGCTACTACAGAACCATGAGCAGGTGTGGAACACCTGTAAGGCGACAAACCATGCCTCTCTTTCCTTGTGTTTTTCTTTTCAGATGTACATTATTCACGTCATGTAATTTACCTGCCTTTATTTCAAATTCTTTGTGTACCTCATCTTATGCATCATTGTACGGCCTTTCTGCCAATACGTATATCTACCTTTTATATGCCATGTAACAAATGTTGTACGTATTTTTATGCTCGCCAAGAAACACAAATCGTGTATGGACGCAGTGGGGGGCCTTGGGTCCCCGCTACCTTTCCGTCCACTTTTTGTCTTATAAACACCTGTCGAGAATAATAAAGACTCAGTCTTTCACTCCTGACTTTTCTTGAAGCCTCACACTGGTGACGCCGGGTCAGGGACAGGTAGTGCGGTTTTGGCCCAGCCATTTACGGACTAACTACGGCCACACCCTACCATCAGAAAGCCTTTAGCGGACTAACTACGGCGTAAAGCTTAGGCCTCTGATAGCACCCTACCTGGCGGAAACCGTGCCATTAACGGACTAAATATAGCATACCCAAAAGGGCATGTTTTGGCACTTTGTTCGACCTCTCAAACAAATCAGCACCATAAACGGACTCAATACGGCGCATTTTCCCACGTTTTGGTGCGTGAATAGTCAAGATGTCAGAAGCAGAACCTCGATGTGAACCCGCGAGCATCGTCTGCATGCCGCTCTCACCAACAAAGCCTGACATGGTCAAACTTCACCCGTTCTCACGCCAAAACACGGCATCATGGTTATGGCGCGCAGACGTGCATTTTCGCATGGCGCGCATCTCAGACGATGCTACAAAATCAGACATAGTCATGACGGCACTCCCAGAAAAAGTATTCAATAGAATCTCCCCCTGGCTAGACGTGCAACCAGACAAAGTCACGTACACAGACTTAAAAAACAAACTGCTGAATTCCTACTCCATGTCCGTGTCCGCGAGAGTGCAGCGCCCATTCGACCTGTTATCCCAGCCCCTCGGAGATGCATCACCCAGGGAAGCCTGGGACCAGCTGCGATGGTTAGTAACACTCCCAGGTCGTGACGAGAATGGGAGGAAAAGAACAATTGACCTGACAAAAGCAATCTTCCTTTGGCGCCTCCCACAGGAAGTTCGGCACCAGATAAGGGATACAGAGAACCTGGACATGGATGCGTTAGTTGACGACGCCCAGGAACTATACGAGGCCACCAAGGCCTCGACACAAGCCGCTGCCCTTGTGGCCGCCGCCCTGGGAGCCTGCAACCTGTTGGAGGAAGACGGCGACGACGACGGAGACGTCGACGCTGTTTATAAGAAGAGACCGCCATTCAGAGAGCACAAGACATGGCCAAACCCGGCATGGTGTTTCTACCATTGAAAGTTCAAGACCAACGCCAGAACCTGCAGGCTTCTGTGTTCTTTCACAAAAAACGCCTTTGGCTGCGAAACCCAACTCCCCCCGCCCAGCAGGGTTTTTCATCACAGACGAGATCTCCAAACACCGCCTGCTGGTTGATATGGGGGCAATGCAGTCGGTTTTCCCACCATCCAGGGAAGGTTTAGAAAAAATACCTGACTCACTACCCTCCCTCATAGCAGCAAACGGAACTCCCATCCGCACTTATGGCACAACAACCCGGACTATCTCAATCCTGGGGCACAGATACCACTGGCCTTTCGTTGTAGCGGATGTTGAGTTCCCCCTGCTGGGCACGGATTTCCTAGGGCACCATGGACTTCTAAATCGACGTCGCCAGACAACGCCTCCTCGACACAGGGACATGCCATTCCAGTCAGCTCTCCACCAGACCTGGGATGCCCTCCATCTGCTCCGCAGCCCCCAATGGCTACACGTCCCTCCACCAGGAGTTCCTGGACGTGTTCAAACCAGAACTACGCCAGTCACCTGGGGCTTCGGCAAAGCACAGCATCTTCCACCACATCACCACGACAGGCCCACCAACCCATGACAAGTTTCGATGTCTGTCCCCCTAGAAGTTACAAGACGCCAAACGAGCCTTCGCAGAAATGGAACGCATGGGTGTTTGTAAAAAGGCATCAAGCCCGTGGGTGGCCCCTCTCCGCATGGTAAAGAAATCCGATGGTTCATGGAGGCCCTGCAGGGACTATTGGCGCCTGAATTTGGTAACAACACCAGACCACTACCCACTCCCTAACATGCAAGACCTGACAGGTGCCCTCCACAGACCCAAAATTTTCTCCAAGATGGATCTACTGAAGTTGTACTTCCAAGTCCCTGTACATCCTGACGACGTCCCAAAGACTGCCATCATCACACCCTTCGGGAGCTACACATTTTCCCATTCCACTTTCGGTCTCAGGAATGCAGGCGCCACTTTCCAGCGCCTGATGGATACCATCTTGGGAGATCTGCCCTTCTGCATCTGCTACGTCGACGACATCCTCATTTTTTCCAGGTCCCTAGAGAAACACCTTCACCATGTCCACGCCGTTGTGAAACACCTGCAGGACAATGGATTAGTTGTCAGGTTTGACAGGTGCATCTTTGGGAAAGAAAGAGTAGACTTCCTGGGCCATGAGATTTCCCCAACCAGAGTGCGCCCCATGGCCTCTAAAGTAAAAGCTATAGAAAATTTCCCAGAACCACAAACCATCAAGGCCCTTCAGGAGTTTCTTGGGATGATAAACTACTACTGGCGCTTCATCCCAGATGTCGCCCACATCATGTACCCCATGACATCAATCCTGAAGGGGAAACTGAAAACACTAACATCTGGATGAATGCCTGCAGCAGCAGGCACTCATCCAGATGAAAAGGGCCCTCTCCAGTGCCACCAACTTAACTCACCACAACCCCGCTGCTGCCCTCAGATTGACAACGGACACCAGCAACATCGCCTGCAGTGCAGTACTCGAGCAACTGGTGAATGGCACGCCCCAGCCCTTGGCCTTCTTCAGTTGCAAGTTTTCGCCAGCGGAGACCGGCTACAGTGCCTTCAGCAGAGAGCTGCTGGCTGTCTACCAGGCTGTGAGGCACTTGACCTTACAGACCTTACAATTCGTTCGGGTTGCCCCAGGTCCCTCAGTGTGAGGCGCCTTTGATGTCTACCAGAGAGTTGCTAACGCATCTTCCGGTATATTTTGCATCTTCCAGTCTTGGATGGTCTGGGATGCATCTTAGATATTTGTCGAGCTTATTCTTAAACACATCTACGCTCACTCCTGTTATGTTCCTCAGATGAGCTGGTAGCGCATTGAATAGACGCTGCATTATCGATGCTGGTGCGTGGTGGATTAATGTCCTGTGTGCTTTCCTTAATTTTCCTGGTATAGTTTTTTGGCACTATTAATCTACCTCTGCTTGCTCTTTTTGATAATTTTAGTTCCATGATGTTTTCGGTAATTCCTTCTATCTGTTTCCATGCTTGAATTACCATGTAGCGTTCTCTTCTCCTTTCAAGACTATATAAATTTAAGAATTGTAGTCTTTCCCAGTAGTCAAGGTCCTTAACTTCTTCTATTCTAGCTGTAAATGACCTTTTGTACACTCTTTCTATTTGTGCAATATCCTTTTGGTAGTGTGGGTACCATATTATATTGCAATATTCAAGTGACTACGTATGTACATTTTATAAAGCATAATCATGTGTTCAGCTTTTCTTGTTTTGAAGTGCCGGAACAACATTCCCATTTTTGCTTTGCATTTTGCCGATAAAATTGCTATTTGATCATTGCATAACATATTCCTATTCAACATCACACCAAGGTCTTTAACTGCTTCCTTGTTTGTGATTGTCTCATTATTAGGTCCTTTATATGCATATAGCATTCCTACTTTATCACCATAGTTCATTGATTCAAATTTATCAGAGTTAAATACCATCCTATTTATCTCTGCCCATTTATATATTTTGTTTAGGTCTCTTTGTAGCAAGTTCCTATCTTCATCACAAGCAATTTCTCTACTTATTCTTGTGTCATCTGCGAAACTTCTTACTACTGAGTCCTTAACATTACTGTCTATGTCTGCAATCATAATCACAAACAGCAATGCAGCTAACACCGCACCCTGTGGTACACCGGATATTACTGTAGCTTCATCCGATTTCTCATCGTTTGCAATCACTATCTGTTTTCTGTTTTGCAAAAATTCTTTTATCCATCTTCCTACTTTGTCAACAATGTTATGTTTTCTAATTTTTTCGCTAATATATTATGATCTACCTTGTCAAAAGCTTTTGCAAAGTCTAGGTAAACCACATCTGTATCTTTTCCATTTATCATATTTTTATATATGCTTTCATGGTGGACTAACAGTTGGGTTTGTGTACTTTTTCCGGTACAAAACCATGTTGTCCTATATTGAACAATCTATTTTTCATTAAATGTTTCATTATATTTTTTTCATTACCCTTTCATATACTTTCATAATATGAGATGTCAGACTCACAGGCCTATAATTACTTGCCTCTAGTCTTGAACCACTTTTGAAAGTAGGAGTAATATATGCTAATTTATGCTCATCATAAATCTTGCCTGTATCTATACTTTGTCTTAATAATATTGCTAGCGGCTTTGCGATTGAATGAACCACTTTCTTTAACAATATGGCAGGTACTCCATCTGGTCCTGCTGCTGATCCATTTTTAATTTCATTAATAGCCTGCACAATATCGGCTTCTGTAATATCTATATCTGATAAGTATTCAGTATTTTCATCTCTTATTTCTGTATCATTATCTTCATTGTCAATTCTAGGTGTAAATTCACTCTTATATCTTTCTGCTAATATGTTACATATTTCCTTTTTTCATTCGTTAATCGCCCCTTCAATTCTTAGAGGGCCTATTTCTACTCTTTCTTAGTTTATTCATCTTTTTGCATATGAATGAAAAAAAAAATTTTAGGGTTTTGCTTGATATTTTGTAGTGTCATTTCTTCTAGGTTCCATTTTTCATTTTCTTTTGATTGTATAATCTTTTGTTCTGCATTTTCTATCTTACTTTTAGTTCCATCATTTTCCATGCATTCTTTTCTTTTGCAAGAGCTTTTTTCCACTTTCTAATTTTCTGAACAAGATCCTTCTGTCTCTTGGAATTCGTGACTGATGATTACTTTTTTCTTCGGTATATATTTTTCCACTATTTCCTCTAATATTTTATATAATATATCAGTATTTACCTGTATATCATCACTTACAAATATGTTTTCCCATTCTTTGTTTAATTCTTCATTTATTTTTGACCAATTTATATTCTTACTATAGAAATTGTATTTTCCATATCCTTCCCATTTTTTCATCTCTTGCTTTTCTCTGTTTTCATATGTTCTGGAACGGACTGTTAGTTCTATGACATTATGGTCCGAAATACTCGTGTTATATACTATTATTTCTTTAACATAGTTCACCTCATTCACAAATACTAGGTCTAAAATATTATCCTTTCTTGTTGGTAGGTGATTTATTTGCTGAATGTTATGTTCTATTAGCATATCTAATAGCTTTTCAAATTGCCTCTTATCTTCTGCACTACTATTGCTCTCTTTTTATATGTATATATACAACCACAGTCTCCTATTCGTTCTTTCCATTCTACAAAAGGAAAGTTAAAGTCTCCGGTTAGGAGTATAGTCCAGTCCTTGTGATTTCTACATATTTCATCCAATTTTTCAATTATTATGTCAAACTCTTTAGTATTAGGGGTCTATATATTACAATGTTCACTAATTTTTCAGATTCAAATTCTACCGCTATTAATTCACATTCTGTGTTACTATATTTCTCACAGATTTTTCCTTGATTGGCATCTCTCCCATATATCGCGGTTCCCTTGATTTCTATTTTTCTATCTGATCTATAAGTTTGGAAACCCTTTATCTGGTCATCATTACCAGTCTCTTGGGAATACCAGGTTTCACTTATATTCAATATTTCTATTTTTTCATTTTGGGTTAGTTCTTCTAAGAACTCTATCTTTCTTTTGAGTTACTCGAAACTAAAACCCTGCGCTTTCATCACTATGATGGTTTCATGATTATTCCATTATCTAATATGGGTAATAATAAGGATTTTCCCATGTCTCTTTCCTGTTCTGATATGTTGATCTTTTTTTCATTTCCAGAAATTCGTACATTAAAAAATCTAACTTTTCCATTATATTTGTTCTTCCAGCTTCATATTTATTCACTTTGTGCATAAACCTGCACTTATCTCCATATCTGCACCATCCCCTAGCATCATAGATACATTGCTTGTTCCTAGTGCTATATCTAGGTGCTGATGGCTCATATCGTGGTGCTGACATTTCATAATGTGTTGAAGTACCTACTGGAGGGAACCGAATTCACAACCCTAACAGACCACAAACCCTTGGTTCACGCATTTGCAAAACAGGGGGACACCTGGTCTACAAGGCAACAGCGGCACCTGACCGCCATCTCCGAGTTCTGTTGCACCATCAACTACGTCCCTGGCAAGAAAAACCCAGTGGCCGATGCTCTGTCAATAGAGATGAATTCCCTTCACCTCGGCATTGACTATGAAGACCTTGCGAGGGAACAACCAGTGGATCCAGAGATGGCGGACTACAGGACAGCACTGACGGCTCTCAAAATTGGGAAGACGTGCCCTTAGCAAACTCGGACACAACTCTCCTCTGCGACACCAGCACAGGCCGCCCACACCCCCTGGTGCCTGCATCGAGGAGAAAACAAGCGTTTGACTTCGTCCACGGTCTTTCCCATCCAACGGGGCGCACAACAGCATGCCTCATGACTGACAAGTTCGTCTGGCACGTCATCAACTAGGACGTCCGCCAGTGGGCAAGGAGCTGCACCCCGTGCCAGACGAGCAAAACATCCCAGCACACTGAATCCAGGATCGGCAATTTTTCCCAGCCTAGTTGGCGGTTTGGTCACATCCACATCAACGTCGTCAGGCCCCTTCCACAGTCGGGAGAGCCAGATACCTCCTGACGATCATAGATCGCTCCACCCACTGGCCCGAAACAATCCCCATGGATGAAGCATCAACATCATCATGCGCAGAGGCCCTCCTCTCCAGTTGGATAAGCCACTTTGGAGTGACAGACAGCATCACTACAGACAGGGGACCTGCCTTCCTGTCAGAGCTCTGGGTCTCCTTGGCATGCCTGATGGGTACAACTCTACACAGCACAATGGCATATAACCCCGCAGCGAACGACATGGTCGAGAAGGCGCACCGCTCTCTTAAAGCAGCTCTCATGGCACGCCCCACCGACGAGAGATGGAAGGAACAGCTGCCCTGGGTCCTGCTGGGTCTCTGCACCGCACCAAAAGCAAATGGCGACTCTTCCCCTGCTGAGAAAGTCTACGGGGAAACACTGGCTGTACCAGGAGAATTCTTCCTGCTGTCGGCTGACGGCGCCGACATCCCCCTCCCAAGGTTGGGGGAACTTGCACAGAGGTTCGCACCCTGCCACAAGACCTTCATTGACATAACCATCACCTACAGCCACCCACCTCACACTCCTGCGCCTACGTCTTTGTCAGGGTGAATGCTCGCCGCCCACCCTTAACCAGGCCCTACAGGGGGCCCCACCGAGTCATTAGGCAGGCCAGCAAAACATTCCTCCTCGACATCTACGGGCAGGAGGACTGGATCACCATCGACAGACTGAAACCTGCATTTCTGTTAGACAGCGAAGTTTGCGAAGAAGTAAGCAGGCGCACCAGAGTTCTCCCGCAATATCTTCCTGCAGGCACACCTGCTTCCCCACCAAAGCGGGACCCAGGGTGGCCCAGAAAATGCATCCAGCCGTCCCCAGGTGTCAGCTCCACTCCACGCCGACAGTTCTCCAGAAGCAGGGGCCCACTCTGACTGCCTCAGCGCCTCCATGATTAATATTGATTCATCCAATAATTGCTCCTCTAATTATTGTCTTGGGGGGAGGGGGAGTATTAGTAAGGGCGACAAATTACGCCTCCCTTTCCTTGTGCTTCTGTTTTCAGATGTACATTATTCACGTCATGTATTTTACCTGCCTTTATTTCAGATTCTTTGTATACCTCATCTTATGCATCATTGTACGGCCTTTCTGCTGATATGTACATCTACCTTTTATATGTCATGTAACAAATGTTGTAACATTTTTATGCTTGCCAAGAAACACCAATCATGTATGGACTCAGCGGGGGCCCTTGGGTCGCCGCCACCTTTCCGTCCCCTTTTTGTCTTATAAACACCTGTCGAGAATAATAAAGAATCAGTCTTTCACTCCTGACTTTTCTTGAAGCCTCACACACCAAGAACAATTTTTAAAATTATGGAAGCCAAAAAAATATTAATAATGTTAACTTACCATACATCAAAATGCTAGAAAGTAGAGCAACCACCATGCCAATTATATTTTCGTAACTGTGTAAGGATATATAATTTATGAAGGTGGCTGAAGCTTGGTAACAAAGTAGCTAAACTAGTGGCATATGAGTGAGGGGGTGACGGAATTATCCACTAACTCTTCTTTGACAAGAAGGACAAAAATCAAGTTGGGAAGGGGCGAGACTTGATAAAAAATACTCCAGGTTTACAAATCTAGGAATAATGTAGATTATCTTAAAATTTGTGATTTGTTCCCACAAGAAAATAAATCCCCTTCTCTTATATGGAAACTCGCTCCTTAGGCAGGAGGTAATATCTAAAAGATCATGGATGGTACTGATCTTCCACCTGGATATGTCAGCTTCTCACTCATGCATGTGAGCAGGGGAGGAGTGACTCATGTAACCACCTGTACATCCTGGAATATGTAATGTCATGTATATCAAGACCCTATGCCAGAGTGTGGGTTGTTCATAACCTCACTCTAGTAAAGTAGGAGACCTTGGGTTTCCCATGTGGAACTAGAAGACCAACCCGAAGTAAAACATTTTCGTGAAACCCAGATATACATGCCTGCAGGGCCTGTTTTTGTGCATACTGTATTTTGAAAATGTTTTTGCAGATGACAATCCTCTTGAGTTCACACACCCAAGATGGACAAATTGTTCAGGTGTGTGCCCCACCCCATTTTTGATGAGGCCAAGAACAGAATCATCTCTGGAAGAGGATGGTTTGGAATTCAGTGTAACTCCTACAAGGGGGTTCCTGTTGAGCATCCATCAAGCAAGATCCTCCACTTTCTGGCCCAGGGGAACAGAGAATGTCAAGAGAATTGGAGGGAGGTAGGTGACTAATCTTGTTTTGGACAACAAAAGCAAACTCAAGTGGATCTGCCCATGAGGTACACAATTCTCTGAGGATAGCCGTGGTCATCCTTAAAGATGTCACTGATCCAGTTGAGGATCATAACATATGAAGTGGTTCCTTGCAGGGCATGCAGACCTTCAGCATTATCCTCTTCTTATTCCTCAATTTGAATAACAGTCTTGAGAGAAATTGAACCTAGCCCTCATTGGGGTCTTAGAAAGAGAGTGGAAGGAATATTCTGAGAGGCCAGGGTTAGGCAAATAGGCAAAGCAAACTGACTGTCCAGATGCAGCAGGGGCAACAGGAACCTTGGAGTGTAGGCATTTAATCTCTTTAAGAGGAAATTATAGGGTAATTGTATAACCTGTCTTTGCGAGCAGCAACTAGGAACTGGTTGAAGAAATGAGATGAAGGACTACAAGGAGATGATGCACCTGAAGGGCAGTGAGGGCGTGATCTTATGTACGTGAGGTAAAACTAGAGCAGATCCAAGAAGCCAAGGACAGCAGTGGCACAGGTGAGGACTCTGCATGCAGAAGTATCATGGGAAAGACAGGAAACACAGCAGATTGAGACTCTTGAGGTGTTGTCTGAGGTGATGGGATTGAAATATAAGGAGGAAAAACAGAGTACAGCACTGTACATGGGAGCAGTTGAAGCCTCAGGGTTGTCTGAACATGTAAGGACTGGAGATTGAGTGACATACTGGCTGGGTGTTTACTGGTTATTGGTAGTTTCTTACTGAATCTAGATGTACAGGATCTGCGGAGATGTTATTGGCCTGTGCGGACCGCAACGTGGCATCTACACACAGACAGAGCAAAACAGATAAAAGATTCAGACATCTGTGTTTGTTGGCAGACAAACAGATGGCGATATTGAGAGGCAGAATAAACGTACAGTGCCGAACATATATCAGTGGAAAGGCCAGGAAATTCTACATATGGCCAACTGCATGAGATTCGAGGCAGATTAACAAATACAATACAGTAGCATAATATATGTGAAATAGTGGGACGTTTGTTGTCTTCACAAACAGAAACATACACACAGTTTGATACTGAAGATTCGTTGGAACATTATGAGTACATGATTAGAATGCTTGTATGGCAATGCAAGTAGTGGTGATTGTACATACATCAAGACAACAATGGTTAGGGAGAAACAGACAGAAATATTGTATGGTTGAAGTCGCGTTCTGTCAGAGAAAGAAAACAAGATGCTCCTGTTCCATCTTGTCCCCTCTAATGGATGATGCACACACGAACACACACGTGTGTTTGGAAGAGACGACGTCGGGCTCTTACAAATACTCCCCCCCAAGACGTGGGTAACGTCTGATTAATCGACGTATCTGCCATGGCTACGCGAGGTGAGTGGGGGGTTGCGCTGTGTGTGGGAGCAGCTGGCTGCGGGTGAACACACGTGTGTTTGGAAGAGGCGGTGTCGGGGCACATGGCTCTTACAATACTCCCGCCCAAGCAAGGCATCAACGCGGAAATCGTCTTGCTGACAATTGTAGTTGGTTTGAGGGCTTGGGCTAGGGGCGGGTAGGAGGCTGAAGGGCGGTGCCGGCCGGCAGGAGCTTGAGGAGGACAGGAGCAGGTTGAAGGGTGACGTCGGATGATCCTTTGGTAGCCAGCTGGAGGGGGACGGCTGAAGGAGGCTGATCCTTCGGTAGCTGGCTCGAGGGCTGAAGGATGACGGCGGCTGATGCTTGGTAGCCAGCTTGAGGGGGGCGGCAGCAGGCTGAAGGACGACGCTGGCTGGTCCTTCGTTGGTCAGCTCGTCCGGTACGAGTGCGGGGGGCGGCTTCAGGTTTCCTGGAGGAGGCGTCCAGGGCTCTGGTGGTGGGGTGGGCCATCTCGGAGGGTCGGACATCTACTGAGAACTCGGGAACGGCAGGAAGCAGCGAGGCGGCAAAGGGTCTATTGGTGCGTGGGTCGTCATCTTGGGTCGGCCGGGTCCTTCGTGTCACTCCGGGGTCACCAGTGTAAGGACTGGAGATTGAGTGACATACTGGCTGGGTGTTTACTGGTTTATTGGTAGTTCCTTACTGAATCTAGATGTACAGGATCTGCGGAGATGTTACTGGCCTGTGCGGACCGCAACATAGCATCTACACACAGAGAGCAAAACAGAGGTAAAAGATTCAGACATCTGTGTTTGTCGGCAGACAAACAGATGGCGATATTGAGAGACAGAATAAACGTACAGTGCCAAAACAAGATATCAAAGGAAAGGCCAGGAAATTCTACATATGGCCAATTGCATGAGATTCGAGACAGATTAATGAATACAATACAGTAGCATAATATATGTGAAATGGCGAGACGTTTGTCGTCTTCACAAACAGAAACATACACAAAGTTTGATACAGAAGATTTGTTGGAACATTATGAGTGCATGATTAGAATGCTTGCATGGCAGTGCAAGTAGTGGTGATTGTACATACATCAAGACAACAATGGTTAGGGAGAAACAGACAGAAATATTGTATGGTTGAAGTCGCGTTCCGCCAGAGAAAGAAAACGAGATGCTCCTGTTCCATCTTGTTCCCTCCGATGGATGACGCACACACGAACACACGTGTGTTTAGAAGAGACGGCGTCAGGCTCTTACAAATACATGCAATCAAGTCGAATACACAGCCATAGACATGCTGATGTGAAATGATACACAACAGCTACACAAGAGATGGGACACACTGAAGAGGCTGAGACCATGGAGATGGTAACATTACTAGGAAAGCTAGCAAAAGTAAGCAGGAATAAAATGATGAAATGTAAAAAATGCACTGAAAATTAAAGCCTATCAATGTCACAGCACTAAATACAGAAGGCAAAACACATTAAGCCCTGGAGAGAAACGCCAGAACATCTAACCATTACTAAGGGGCACAAAAGAATGAATGTTAAGGAGAGCAGAAAAGAAGCATAGTTCCCCACTGTTTCCACAGGTCAGTGCACACCTGTGGACTGAGTGTCCACTCCGTCAGTAGAACCTGTTTGCTGCGACTCAGTTCGTCCGCGAGAACGTTCATTTTGCCCTGGACGAAGCGGGTCAGAACGGTGGTCCTGTTCTTCTGTGCCCATAGAAGAAAGTCTTTGGCTGCTTTGCACAGCGAAAAAGAGTGCGTTCCTCCTTGCTTCTTTATGTAGGCCAGTCCAGTCATGCTGTCTGAATGTACCGCAACTGTTTTCCGAAGGTCTCTGTCGCAAAAAATTGAAGGCCAGGTGTATCACCCTCAATTCTTTTACATTTATGTGAAAATCTCTTTCGGTCGGGGACCATAAACCTGATACTTCCAAGCTGTTGAGAAGGGCTCCCCAACCCAGATCCAATGCGTCGGAGTACATTAGGTTGGGGTTCTCAGGAGACAGTGACATCCCTGTCACGAATCTGTCCTCCACCAGCCACCACCGAAGGTCCTCCTTGATTTCGGGGGTGGTTTTGAAGATGAACGAATCCAGAACTGTCTTTCTCTGCCAGTTGACTTTGAGACAGAACTGAAGCGGTCTGATGTGTAGTCTGCCCAGAAGTACAAACTTCTCGACTGATGACAGAGCTCCCGCAAGGCTCATCCAAGCTTCGGCCAAGCAGGACGGAAGAGAAATGAATTTTTGAACTTTCGAAATGCAGTTGCAAATCCTTTGTTGGGATGGAAAGGCCTGAAAATTCAGAGAATCTATCACTATCCCCAAAAAAAGAGTCGACTGTGTGGGGATTAATTGTGATTTCTTGAAGTTTATCAGCAATCCTAGGTCTTGTGTAAGTTGAAGGGTCTTCTGAAGGTCCTCTGTGCACTGGGCGTCTGATGGGAGCGAAGGAGCCAATCGTCCAGGTATAAGGACATGTTGTGGCAGAATTCAAACCCACAAACAAAACAACACTCACCCTGATCTTCGGTTGCTGGAGATGGGTAAAGGTCCACGGTCGCCAATCACAGCACACAAAACCACAAAACATAATTGCAAACAAACCCTCCACCAACAACGAACGAAAAAAAAGAGACACATGCACCATCAATATCGGTACCGGTATCCAAAACGAAAAAAACCAGACAAACTGTCCGTCCACTTCCAAGGTTGGACCTCAACTCCCCAAGACTTCCCCAAAACCGAAAAAACTCCCGACAGACAGACAGACAGCGCCGTAAACGAACTCCAACAACCGAACCACTCACAACGACAATTCTCTCTCTCTCTCTCTCTCTCTCTCTCTCTCTCTCTCTCTCTCTCTCTCTCTCACACACACACACACACACAAAATGTTGGGAAATGCTAAATACAAACAAATTTATTCATCCCTCTATAATTCTCCCCCCTTTTAGCATTTCCCAACCAACACCTTTTACACTGCATTCAAATCGCCTTACGCAACACCCACGGATGCTCACTAGCAGGTCCTCTAGATCGCGTTCGCGGGCACGCAATCATTCTCTCAGAATCATTCTCTCTTCTAGCAACATTCAAATTCACATCTTCTCCTCCATTCTCTCTCAGATTCACGCTATCTTCTTCACTACTACCACTCTCAATTTCATCCACAATTTCATCCACAATCTCATCTATACCCTCTAACTCGTTCCCAAATACCTCCCCCAATTCTTCAACTAACCCATCCCATTCGCTCATTGACCTTTCCAATTCTTGCAACGATTCATTCATGCTTTCAATCACTCGTCTATCATTGCTACCCTCTCTTACTCTTACACTTTCGCTCACCTCCAACCGTTCACTCACCCCTACACGTTCAGTCAACTCAGTTATATCAAACCCGCATATGCTATACGTTCTATTCATACCATCCCATTCATCCGTATTACACGCTTTATCACTCATTTTCACTTTGGCACTCACACCCCTATCACACAACTTACGACCATTCCGTTCACTTACATTCTTCCCTTTCTTACGTTTCCTACCATACTCTATCAAAACCAATTGCTGATCCTCCTCATGCAACAACCCCTCACGTACATGCATCACATGCACCGCTTGCATCCTGGAGGATCCACCCATTTGAACCCCCTTCACACTCAGTTTCCCGAATTCGCTGTCACAGTCACCCTCTTTCGTCTACATACACTTGATACATGCCCTTCCATTCCACATTCGACACACTTCGCTCTCGGTTCTGAACACATTCTCGCATAATGCCCATTCTTACCACAGTTGCCACATATTACATTCACTGGTACCCCTACAACCATTAGCAATATGACCCACCTGTCCGCACCTGTAGCATTTAACCCCTATCTTTCGTACATTCACTTACCAAATGTCCCGATTGCCCACACCAAACACGCTCCTAAAGCCCACCTACACTCATTCTTTGTATGTCCTTCCTTTCCACATCTAAAACACTTCGCTCAACTTTCACTCACTGACCTTCCCCTTTGTACACTACTATCCCTAACCCGTCCAACCCGTTGTTCCCTTACAAACCCACCATTCATCCTCACTGGCACCTCCACATTACTTGCTATTACACTCCTATCTATTACACTATTGGCCATTCTCATTGGGCCCTCAACACTGCATCCCTAAAGCTTCCAAACTCTGGCACTCTCTCATCTACCCCAGCCCTTACACTCACACTTCTGCTCTCTTTTATAACCCTGTCAAGCTCATAATCTTCTACAATTTCCAAAATTTCTCCCCAAGTCAACCGTTCATTCGTCCATCTTTTCTTCTCCTTCCGCTTCAAGTTCACAAATTCTCTAACTCCATCTGGCACTGTCCCTAACAACTTCCGTACTAACTCCTTACATTCATCTATCCCATCATCCCCAAACTTCTTCCTTGCCAACGTCTCCAGCCTACAAGCATACAGTAACAAGGTTTCCCCAGCTTTCATTCTTGCCTCATCAAATTCATTCTTCCTCTTATACTTAACACTCGCTTTCATACGCCTCGCTTGCTCAACTAGTCTAGCTTTCACCTTGTCATACTCAACATCTCCCACACTCATAATAACCCTATACATATCAAGCAAAACCCAGTCAAATATTCTCCTAATTCTCGTGCCCACACTCTCTTACTCTCCCCATACTTATCCTGACAAAACCTTTCATACTCCCTAAAGAAATCATGCACATCCCTACTTCCATACTCATTATACCTTTCACACCGGGTTACCTCCCTCACATACATAGCCTTTCTCACTTTCACTCACTCGCTTTACTTTCACTCTGTCCTTTCATACCCTCTTCCGAATACAAAGAGTCCACTTCTGCACTTACATTCATCTTACTCATTACACTCTTCTTCCCCTCTTTTTATCCACTTTTATCCATTCACCTCCATCCGCCTCACTATCAGTACTATTTTTACCCTCTCCCTTCTTTCCTGCCTTCCCACTTCCTTACCCTTCTTACCAGCTTCCTTTCCTTTTCCCTTCTTCCCTTTTTCTTCCCCTGACTTATCCTTACTTTCCCTCTGTTCCTTCCCTTGCTTTTCATTCCACTTTTCCTTACCCTGCCTCTCATTCTCTCGTTTCTTACTTCCTATTTCCACATCACTTTC
This sequence comes from Macrobrachium rosenbergii, assembly GCF_040412425.1. NCBI lineage: Eukaryota > Metazoa > Arthropoda > Malacostraca > Decapoda > Palaemonidae > Macrobrachium > Macrobrachium rosenbergii. Next base: position 7,412,603 of record NC_089753.1, on the reverse strand, counting down.
ATCACTCACGCTTCCATTCACTTCTTCCTCCTTTTCTTTCTCTCTTGCCCCTTCACACGTTCCAGAGAACCTGCCTCCAACAGCCCCTTCTCCAAAAACACCCTTGAACATACCTTTCACCATTTCTTCCACACCTTTCATCATTCCCTCCAACTTTTTATCCATCCTCTCTTCTGACTCTTTCATCTCCCCTTTCATTTCTTCTTTTGCACTCCTTAGCATTACCCCCATCTCCTCCAACTGACTCCTCAATCTCTCATTCTCACCCCTCAACCACGTATTCTCCTCTCTCAACCTCACCAGTTCCTCTTCCATCCTTTCCTCCAGTCACACTACCAGCCACCAATCTCAATTGCAGCTGCAACACCAGCTGCCCCACGTTGGGCGCCAAATATAATGTGGCGGAATTTCAACCCACAAACAAAACAACACACAACACTCACCCTGATCCTCAGTTGCTGGAGATGGACCAAAGGTCCACGGTCGCCAATCACAGCACACAAAACCACAAAACCACAAAACAAAATTGCAAACAAACCCTCCACCAACAACGAACAAAAAAAAAAGAGACACATGCACCATCAATATCGGTACCGGTATCCAAAACAAAAAAAAACAGACAAACTGTCCGTCCACTTCCAAGGTTGGACCTTAACTCCCCAAGACTTCCCCAAAACCGAAAAAACTCCCGACAGACAGACAGACAGCGCCGTGAACGAACTCCAACAACCGAACCACTCACAACGACAATTACACACTCTCTCTCTCTCTCTCTCTCTCTCTCTCTCTCTCTCTCTCTCTCTCTCACACACACACACAAAACATTGGGAAATGCTAAATACAAACAAATTTATTCATCCCTCTATAATGTTGATTCCTATAAGGTGCAGCCACTTTGCTAAAGGAGCAAGAACTCGGGTGAAAACTTGAGGTGCTGTGGAGAGGACAAAGCACAGGGCCTGAAACTGGAAGACCCTGTCCTGGAACATGAATCTCAGATACTTTCTGGAATCCTGGTGAACTGGAACATGGAAATAAGCGTCCTCCATATCTATTGTCACCATCCAATCCCCCTGATGGATGGTTGACAGGACCGATTGATTCATTTCCATCTTGAACTTCGTAGTTTTGACAAAGAAGTTCAGAGCACTGATGTCCAGGACAGGTCTCCATCCCTCTGATGACTTGGGGACTACGAAGAAGCGATTGTAAAATACCTCTGAGCTTGTGTCTTCCACTTCCTCCACTCTGTCTGCTTCTCGAACAGAGCCGAAACTTTTCGAGACAGGGCTGAAAACCTCTCTGAGCCTACAGAGTAGGCTGTCAGTTTGCTGGGAGAGGTTACTAAAGGAGGTTTCTCTGAAGAGGATAGCGTAGCCCTCTTTCAATAGAGGTGGTTTTGTTAGAGGGTTGTTTGTTGGGTTGCACTGGAAGCAAATTTGCTCTGGGACGGGACTGGACATGACCTCTACTCCCTCGAAAGGGTTGCTAAGGAACGGAGAATTAGTCCTGGTCGAAGGAACTGCAGTGGAAGAAGGACATGTAGAGATCCTAGTCCTCTTGGTTGACTGAGCGAGTAAATCTTGGGTGGATTTCTTCTGCAACTCTCCTGCCACCCGCTCTAAAGTCTCTTGAGGAAATAAACTGTTGCTGTCCAAGGAAGTGAACAGAAGGGAACAACGCTGAGGAGTAGTGACCCCCCCTTAGAGGTGAACGAGCACCATAAGTCTTGTTTCTTCAGTACACCAGATGTGAAAATGGTGGCTAGTACCTCCCCACAGACACACCCGCCCCCCAACCAAAGCGAGGTCCAGGGCGGCCAAGGGGACACATCGAGCCAACCCCAGATGTCGGTTCCACCCCACGTCCACAGTTCTCCAGGAGTAGGGGCCCACTCCAACTACCTCAGTGATTGTGTGATTAATGTTGTTTCATCCAATAATTGTTCCTCTAATTATTGTGTTGTGGGGGGGGAGTATTTGTAAGGGTGTCCAATTGCCTCTCCATTCTTGTGTTTCTTTCCTCATATGTACATTAATCATGTCACATATGTTACTTGTTATTATTTCAGATTCTTTATGTATCTCATTGAATGCATCATTGTACGTCCTTTCTGCCGATATATATATCTGCCTTTTACATGTTCTGTAATGCATTATATATGTCTTCTTATGCCTGTTAACAAACAATTTCTGTATGGACGCAGCGGGGGCCTCAGGTCGCCTGCTACCTTTCCGTCCACTTTCCGCATTATAAACACCTGTCGAGAATAATAAAGGATCAGTCTTTCACTTCTGACATTTTTACTGCTCACGCACCAAAATGCAGGAAAATGTGCCGTATTGAGTCCGTTGATGGTGCTGATTGTTTGAGTGGTCGAACGAAGTGCCAAAACGTGCCCTTTTTGGGTACGCCGTATTTAGTCCATTCATGGCACGGTTTCCACCAGGGAGGGAGCTATCAGAGGCCTAAACTTTGACGCCGTAATTAGTCTGCTAAAGGCTCTCTGATGGTAGGCTGCGGCCGTTTTAATCCATTAATGGCTGGGCCAAAACCGCGCTACCTGTCACTCTGGGGTCACCAGTGTGAGGTTCAAGAAATGTCAGAAGTGAAAGACTGATCCTTTATTATTCTCGACAGGTGTTTATAATGCGGAAAGCAGACGGAAAGGTAGCAGGCGACCTGAGGCCCCCACTGTGTCCATACAGAAATTGTGTTTGTTAACAGGCATAAGAAGACATATATAGTGCATTACAGAACATGTAAAAGGCAGATATATATCGGCGGAAAGGCCGTACAATGATGCATACAATGAGATACATAAAGAATCTAAAGAATCTGAAATAATAACAAGTAACATAAATGGCGTGATTAATATACATATGTGGAAAGAAACACAAGAATGGAGAAGCGATTTGACACCCTTGCACTACAAACCCAGCTTAATGAGTGTTCTGCAGCACTAAGCTGCGAATAAATTGGGGATGAGTTTCTTCACGTGTGTGTGTGTGTGTGTGTGTGTGTGTGTGTGTGTAACCATTTTCTGGTCCTGAATAAACTGACAGACCAAAGACACCATACTTAATTTCAGAATAAGGATAAGAAAGGTTCTGACTGCTCACTATCAGTCATTTAAAGCAATGACCATGCCATTTTATCAAAGAAGAATTACTGAATTACAGAATGGTATAGAAATGGGGAATGAAGGAGACTGCTGCTCTGTAGTCACCAGAGTAGGTTCCTCATACACTTGAGGCAATATACTGTATCTAGTATATCTATGGTATATGTTCTCCTGGGGTGGAATAAGTTCAATTTTTCAATAAAATAGATTTGAAGAAACTGAAGGCAGCATCAACTTTGGGAAATACAGTAAACCCCCCTGTATTCGCGGTCTCATGGTTTACAGACTCACCTATTCGCGAACTTCTCTGTGGAACACATATACACATTATTCACGGAAAATTCGCCCACTCGCAGTATTTTTCACTGAGAAATATTCACTAATTACTGTATTTTCATATCATTTTCATGACTAAATGCACTTTTTGTGATAAAACTATTAAAATACTTAGGTATAAGCATTTTTAGAGTTTTTTTGTGTTTGAACTATCAAAATAGGCAGTTCTAAGTGTTTCTAGAGGGGTTTTAAGTATTCATGAATTTTAGCTATTCGTGGTGGGGGGTGGTACGCATCCCCCACGAATACAGGGGGTTTACTGTAGTCTCATTTAAGGAAATGGACCTGAATTAAATCTTTTATGGGAAGAATAAGAGGATCAGGTGAGCAAGACAGGATCATTATTTCATTTATATGAGAATCCTGATGTATATTGAGGTGACTTAGAGAAGCAGTAATTGTCCACTTGAAGATTTAAGTCCAAATTCACTGATGGTGAAACTACCTTAGTTATGACTGGTGCCATGACTGCAAGACTAATAGTGGTCAACGCAAAGGCACAGAAACTGGAAGACTACCTTCCAGGCAAAAGTGGAAGAACGAATCTTGAATTAAGGGTCTGGAAAAAAAACTGGTTTCAAAGAGCCAAAAACCTGAGAGAGAAGACAAAGAATTTGTCTCATACTGTCAGATACTTCCTTTGCTTGTGAGGCTCCAACTTTAGCAACAGGGAAGGATCAAGAAACTGTTCCATAGCTTTTTTTAAAATTTTTTTTAAACAAGTTACTGACTTAACTCTGAGAAGGTAAGACAGGAATACTATTTAACATGAAAGTACAAATGTCTCACAGAAAGGAGTGAAGTCTGCACTCGAATTACCCAACGCTCTGCAAGGCTCAGCTTCTAGAAAGATCATGACCTGTGTAAGTATGCCACAACATAAGAGCAATACCCATGAAAAGGCATGATATGCCAAGCATGTTGTCAGTCTCCTTAGCCTAGTTAAGGTTAAAAAAGGCATGGCATGTAAAGTGGTTTGGTGTGCATATCAAAATAAAATTATAAAACAGAATGGAATGAAATTTCAAGTCAATATTGCATTCATTTGGCAACCATGAATGGGATGAAAAAATGGAGAAGTAAAAATATAACTTGCATCAATAAAAACTCAGCCTAGCAAGACTGACACTGAATAGGTTAGTCTTATGATTACCTCTATACATGCAGAGATGGCACCCATCCAAAAAATATTAAAATTTTCATTTCACAAGCTCAATGAAGTTTAGAAGGTGCAGGGAGGCCATGCACATTAACTGACCAAATCTAACTGAAAGAGAGGGTGCTCCGTCTGTTCAGTGACATTTTCACTTTTCCACCCTCCACTCTGTATGTTTGCAGACCTGGCCACAACAAAATTTTTGATATGCAACACACTGAAGCCATTTTGGCAACAGACAAGCAGGACTGATTAACACTTGAATACTGGATTCAGCCAAAATTTTACAGGCTAAGACACTGGGGCTTTGAAATGTAAGCAAGAAGAGAACAGTGACTTCAGTAACCAAAAAAAGCTAAATTTACATGGAGTCATCTTTCCCCCATCTTTCCCCAACTAAAAGAGCTATCTAGAGTTTTATACTTCCTACCTTTTATGGAGGCTGAGAATATGAGAGTTGGTTTCTTTATGCAATACTGTAGAGAATGCTGGGGATTCATTTCAGACAAGGATACCTGTATTTGGCTAGAATAATTGAATTTCTACTGTACAGTACATAATTAAAATTCTACTGTCACTTAGAATACTGTAGATGAAATTAATTAGCTTTGGGAACACTACTCCGTATCATCCTCAGACTTGAATGACTTTTTTTTTAAAGACAGATAAAAGACTTCTTAATGAGAACAATATTACTCATAAGACTGATTAAAGAACTATAGTACTCAGCAAGTATGGTCTGACTAAATAGGTTCTCCACTTTCATAATTAATGCACTTTTTCTGGCTCGATAATAGACTACTGTCTATGCTGGAGCTATTAGGAGAGACCCTGAACACAACACTTTCTGTAGACACTCCCCAGAAGTTTTGTTGCGTAAAGGGCATCTTTACCAAGGAAAAATTCTTTAACAGACGTCATTCTAGTCGGTAAGGCAAACGAATAAGTAGTCATGTTGAAAATTCATGTAAGGTAAAACTGGAAGCCTCTCTTATAAAAAAAAAAAACTTGAAACCCTTCAATTGTGGAAGGGATGGGCCAACACATTGTGATATTATGTAAGCAAAATCAGAGGACTGTGGACCTTCTGCCCAACCAAGTTAGTTCACTATCACCCATCATTGCAATAATTTAATGCACACACACAATCTCTGCAATCTCAAGCTATGAAAGGCTGAAACCTAACCAATATCAAGAGCTTCATTTTCATGGTACTGAATGTAAACCCAGGACACCTAGCGGCAAGTTTGTCACACAAGTATCTTGCAAGTTTCAGGGATTTCCGCCAACATTCCAGAAGCTTGGTCATTCATTTTTTTCCACCTCAGCATATTTCCCAAAAATCTTCACAGAGCTCAGGAAGGTGTGACAAAGCAACGACTGGTATATCTGGACAACTGGCTCATGTGCAGATAGCTTTGTCAAACTATTAAGGACAAAAAAAAAAAAAAACTGTGAAAGTGCCTTTCCAGAGAGATATACTACCTTCTAATCAAGGAAAAGTAGATTCTCCAGCATGTAAGCCCACTGACTATGTGATGCTCACTAAAATGTGATGTCAAACTCACGGACAGCATAAAAAAACTACCATGTAACATGCAGATAATCTCACTTGAAAGCTTTTAACCCTTAGACCTTCAGGAAGGTGACTCAAGTATCACTCAATGAAGTTTAACAGCTATGGCATGGCTTTAAGCAGGACTGACAGCATCACTGCCTCCTGCGAGGCCAGCTTCCCACTGTTCAGCAACTTCAGACTTGTCTCCAAGGTGGGCTAGACTTCATTATATTAGTAAATCAATGTGTAAGACCTCTTTACATTGCTAAGACTTTCTTGGAATTGTTTGTTGCATCATGGCTATAAAATATCAAGACCTTTGTCTTTCTTAATCATTAGCATACTGGTGCAGCAGAGGAGTAATCCCCTAAAGGATCATACTAGACAATATATGCCTAAGTTAGGGAATTCCCTAACAAGAACCACGTGCTATCACATCAGCCGACCTAATTGGAACAATAAGCAAATTGAAAAAATTTTTCATAGGAAACCTATTAAAGGATAAAGTTTAAATTTCTCTGCCTTATCAAGAAAGTTCTTTACATTATAAGAAAAGAGCAAGTTGCTCTGGTTTGTCTCACACTAAGTGGCTGGACAACAGTGACTGAAGTATTCATAGACCAAAACCAATAAGAGGTCATCTACAATTACTCCTCAGCACAAATAAGAATTAACGTTTTCTAAGGGCTTTATGTAAAGAACAAGAACTTATAAAGCAGATGTGAATGGGCTATATTTAAACTGACGTTTGGAATAGAGAATCCATTGTCTTCGATAGCTTTCATGAGATCATCCACTGGTATAGTTTTCCGAGTCCATGTGTTGCTTACATCATACAACAGACGACAAGACCATTACTTTGAGAGATCTTCTCCGTTTTCTTTTAAAAAGTAGGAAAAATTGCTAAGCTACAAACTTTGTGGATGCCCTTCAAAACCTTTTTCTTGTTAGTGGATAGCTCTTTCTAGTTTGGGATATGTGCTACTGGCCAAGAATAAAAAAATATTTGCTAAAAATTTTGAAATCTAAAACTTTTCACTGGGACTTACACCTACGCACTTAACTTGCTTCTGAATTTGGTTCTTCCATGAAGACCAAAATAAGATTTGAGAACATGAAGAGACGGACGAAACAAGCTACGTCTTTTCTGAGGTAAGACCAAAAGAGTAATTGGGGAAAAGGGCTGACCTACAATGCATTGTTGTCACATCTGCATGTGAAGGATAAGAATTGAACCTAGAGTGATCGCTGTAGACAAAGAGATAGAGCCCTCTTGTCTTGTCCTTGTATTCTGTCATTGTGTCAATGTGCCCTATACTGGCCAAGACCAACTAGAAGGGAATTCTTTGAAATTGGCTGGTCTGTCTTATGGAGTCCTCTGGGGGACCATGAGAGTAACCCAGCAGCTACGCTATCAAAACTTATGTTAAAACATGAGGACTGTGTAACATGAGTAAAACGATAAAGTTTGCAAAGACAATGTAACATTTAATTTACCCTTAAAAGGCCAAGATGGGGCTTATATGGTAGGAGCTCATGCACAACTTCCACATGTCCCTTATGAGCAGCTTTAAATAATGGAGTTGCGCCATCCTGAAGGATAAAAGAAAAAAGAGATAAGCAGAGTTGTCAAATCAAGGCATCCTCCACAGTTCAAGCAATTTATACAGTACTGACAAAAGTTGTTTTCATATTTTTTACCCCAATAAGAGGGTATGAATATAAACAGTCCTACAGTATACTGACAGTCTGAAGTATACAGTACTTACATGTCTACATATATCTACATTGGTGCCATGGTTCAGAAGTAAACGCACTACTGCATGATGGCCCATCTGCGAGGCAATCCATAATGGACTGGCACCATCTAACCTCCTTACATTAGCCTGCAAGACGAGACATTTTTAACATTCTTAGGTGACATAAATTTCATAAGAGAATTTTTTATAGTTTACCTACTGTTTGTGATTGAGTTACAAAAACTTATGATTTTTGTTACCATACTAAAAGTTAACAAGAAACTGTCAGTGTCTAAAGTGTTCATATGTGTTGTTTTATTCATACCTATGTGGAAATAAATATTCATAGAAAAGGTGCTATAATTATCATAACTAGATACTCTTACTTTTAGAGATTACTGCCCAAGTCCTGCAGTTTGAAGAAAATGGGAATCTGCATCAAATTATATGGTCAAAGTGATAATTTTGGCAAGACATGGTGCTTTTAATAGTGTTGTAGACTTTAACCAATGACAACTACACAGAAAAGTGATTTTAGTGGTGTTATGCATCTATCCATTACACCATCATGGAGGAATGTAGAGGAGGAGCTGAAAAGCAAGTGAAAGGGTTAAAACACTTTATAATATGGAGAAGATAAAATCGTCCCACCCTCACCAAAATATTCTGACCATGATACTTAAACAAACAACAGTATGTAATGGTGGCAAAAACCAACACTGTTATTACCTGGAAACCAATGCCAATTTACAATAGCATGAAAAAGCTGTACATTTTTTTTTTAATCAAGAAGCCCTAACCTCTTGACAAAATGTTATTATAAATACAAAATATTCCCCCTATCACAGATGGCTCCTTAGGATTTGAGCCTTCCCTAATTAGGGCAGCATTTCACAGATCCTTTTGCCACTCTATTCAGCATTCATTTAGGCTCTCTCCATCAAGGCATATGGTTAGTCTTATTTATAAAAAAAAAAACTTAGAACAAGATGCAGAAAGTGTGCAGAAACAGTTATTTCTCATTTTGGCATGGGGCCATCAATGATTTTGGATGAGCAACCACCAACAAATGGCAAGACACCATGAGAACCTGTAACAATCTCTAGGGGCATGAGCAGGTGACTAGCAACCTCAACCTAAAAATGAATGCTTCCAGTTAAAATGTAACACCGTCTGAAGTATTCCCAACTAAGATATAGTACAGTACTATATGGTTAATGTTCTGCTTTAAAAAAGCATTACTAAACTTCTAAATACTCATTACAAGTCTAGCGTGAGTGACCATGGGTTTCATTAAGGGCCCAAAAGGCAACAGAGTGAGAGAGTGAATTTACTATTTCTACCGAATGCAATTTAAATATCTTTTTCCCAGCAGAATTTCATTACTTTGCAGAGTTTTACTGGACCAGATTCATCCAGGGTAGTAGTGCTGGCCAGTATGGGCAAAGAGGATTTGCCCTTGGTGACACTTTGCCTTAATCTCAAATGCCTTGACTAGACAAGACATTGCAAAGTCCATGATGCCTACTAATTCACTGATCTGCTATTTTGTGAAATTCTCATCCATTATGATGGCAAAAGCAGTAAGTATCACCCGATTACTATTCAAGGGTCTGCCTAAGTGATAAATTCCCATCTTCAAAATTTTATGCAAGGTTTTCCATCTGCAGTGTTAGATGTGGTATACAATATTTTTCCCCTCTTCTGTCTTGTGCAATTCCTGCCTGAACTTCTTCCTAGTCCAGGGCTTCATTAGTGCCTTTCTACATGATATTTTGGGTCATCCTACTGATCTTTTGTGTTACGTATTTCTTCCAGTCTCTTCAATCTGAATAGCCTCTACACCAATCTTCCCATACATAACCAAATTGTTGCGACTGTTCACAATCTTGTATGTTTCATCTCACCAATGGATCTCCTCCTCATAAATCTTTGCCGTAAAAAATCTTAATCCATTTACATTTTAAGAATTCTAAGCATTTCCTTTGACAACATCAATTAGAGTACTATATACACAAACGTATTCACCTCTACACCTCTCCCATAGCAGTGACATGTCCACTTGCCAAACTGCACTTTTAGTTTTACTTACTTCCAGTCACCAGAAGCTTAGTTTTGCTTACGGGTTTAGTTTCCGTCAGTACTTTATCCACTCTTCCATCTTAAAGTGTCTTTCCAGAACCTCTTCTCTTGATTCTGCTGATAATACCTGGTCATCTGCATATACAGCAATGATACCAAAGGCCTCCCTTTCGGCGCTCCTTGGTAGCTCAGTCCCTTACTATGATAAACAATAAAGAATGCGATGCTGATCCTTGAAGGACCAACATTCATCCCAAATTATTCTTATATACTTGCCACTATACCACACAGGTCCTTCTGTTTTCATTAAGTACTACCAATTGATTGCTTAATAACCATCTACTGTACTTGCATCTTGGGAATCACTCAAATTCCTTCTTATGATGGTAAATATACGTGATTTCTGATCAAATATTAACCAGATGATTCTCCAATGTTTCAGTAATTTTGCATATTTAGGAATATACCATTCAACAGAAGCAACATAACTAAAACTTATCACAGCAAATACAATGCAACACTAAAAGATTTTAACTGTGCAGGTAGAATTTAAGACAATTTGCAAGCCACTCAAGACGTGAATAATCCATCACAACTCAATCTCTTTGTATCTCTCTGGAGGGGAGAAATGAGACTACTAAAAACTCATATTTGCAGCTTGGTATAGGAACACAAGTTTGCTATGATGGAACTTTCTAAATTGATAGCTGGTGCAAACTCAGGTAAAGTAAATATATATTTTTTTTCATCACATATTCCTGCTTCTGGCAAACACTAGCCATTCGTCCCCTAAGTTCCAGCATTCCACAAATTTACTTCCTCTGCCTTTTTGTTGTTGAAATAGAGCATTCAGGTAGCTTGACACGGAACTTAGGTCCTATCTATTGGGGTACATCATCTCTTGACATGACAATACACACCATAGCACCTAATTTAGGTACAGGTACATTCTGGGGGTTGTTCTCATAGCCAGAATTGCCTCTGGGTTTTGTATCTGGCTGGTAGTGTTGGCATATGTCAAAATGACCAGCCTCGAAAATTTTTCAGTTTAGGTATTTTATTTCCATATCTAGAAATCTCAAAGCCTTTTCCACTGAAAAAATAAATAGTTTGGAAACCAACACAGACCCAACTCCTGTAACAAAATGTCTATAAATAAAATACACTACTGCTTTCAGATGATAATTTTACTCAGTCTGGTCGTAAATTAGGAACTGGTTTACGAATAAAGTTCATATCAATTGAGCTCCATGATTACTTGAGATATGATCTGTTACCAAAGGTCTTCAGAGGATGCATCAAGTAGGCCTCTTGCGAATGAATCCAAAGCCTTAAATTCCAACTACACCAACTCTCTTCCAAGATGAGTTTCATTACATGGACTGTGACAGCCACTTTATAACATCTGGTGGTTGTATCGAATCATTACTTTTGATTTTTCTCTGTCATCTTCCTAACTACTCTTCACCATCAGCACAACGAATTAAATATGACAGGGGAGGCACCAGATGTACTCATATCTCAAATCACCAAAAGTATCTCCATTCAATACAACATCATGTACGGTAAATCAGACATGACTACGACGTGTGGTGTCACCACTATGAACCACTTCCTTAACCAGCCTGCAGACTTGTTTATCTAATTTTAACACTGGATACTAAACAGAATACCAAAGGCATGTGCTGGCACTTTCTGTTCGAAATTTATACAATAATGACACTGGCAGCAAGGAAATGTATTGGAAACGATGGCAGAGCAGCTACTATACTAAACCTTAAAAAAACAGCAACTTTCACCTTTGTGAGAAGATTATCAAGACTGGTTTTGACCAAGCAGGTAGAGACCAAACTAATCCTAGATAGTATTATAACCCTAACTGTATCAGACTGACCAGTTAGGATTAAGAGAAAGGAGTACAAGATGGATTAACTGGCAGTTCTAACAACACAGAGGTATTAGAAAACAATACTTGCTAACTTTTTAATTAGGGTCTGCTGCTTAAATAGTCTTGCGATTTAGTTTTAGGGATTCAGTTCCACAAATCCTCAAACCATTAAAATAACTTCTATGACCAGTAATCACTAAAATTAAGCATATACTTTACAGCTGTACATTGTAAATGCTGAAGATACTGTAATCTTTACAATCATAAGTAATGAAATCCGAGAGGATCTGATCTTGTTTGTCCTCTCCTAGGTGACAGTAAGAGACATGTGACATCGCCACCCACCCCCTGCAAAGTGGTTTGTCCGCCCCGGGTGGGGGCATGGTGGGTAGGGGAACGGGAGGGTAGGGGAGACATCTACCCTCCTCCTGCAAACCTGTTTGTCCAACCCATGTGGGGGCGAGGTAGGTAGGTGATCGAGAGTGTTTGGGGGACAGCAACCTACGTGCGCGCTCCAACAAGCCCGTGTTGAAAATTTTTCATTCACCTCAAAAACCTTAAGTAAATATCTAAAATGATACGAGACCTGCAGTTGCAATATGCCCAATTTTTTTGGATGATCTATCCACCACCATACTAGCAGTTTTGAAGAATACTGCACGAGGTTAATTCAATAACGATATTGTTTAATACACAGATGTACCCCTTAGGGGGTCAATGCCCCCAGTGCACCTCACGTGGTGCACTGTAGGCATTACTTAAGGGTATTTGCAGCGTCCCTTCGGCCCCTACCTGCAACCTCTTTCATTCCTTTTATTGTACCTCAGTTCATATTCTCTTTCTTCAATCTGACTCTCCACCCTCTCTAAAAATTGTTTCCTAATGTAACTGTAAGGTTTTCCTCCTGTTACTCCTTCCAAACCTTACTGTTAACTTCCCTCCAGCACTGAATGACCTCCTACGTCCAAGCGCTTGGCTTAAATTCTATATTGTATCCTAATAAACGTATGTACAAAACTGAAAAAATTGTCTAAAAAGATAAGGTTATCTAAAACTACTTCAGAACTGGATGAGAGCGCTCTGGTCAAGTGCAACCAACATCAAGTGACCTCTCCCATAGCTACCTTAGCACCAGCTGCGAGCAGCGTCCGGACGACACTAGTGTGGCCATTCTGCGCAGCGACAAAAACCGCAGTGGCTCTGTCTTTCATAGCACTTTGTGGGTCAGCACCTCGGCGTAACAATTCTTGCACTACATCCCAGTGACCACACTGGGCAGCCACGATCAAGGCTGTGCCACCATCCTGAAAATACAATCCGCGATGAAAGTTTTGAAGCAATATCTCCACAGTTTACACCCTTGATTTAACAATAAAAAGAGAAAAAATCTGTCGATGGTTTCCTAACATAGATTACAAAACTAATCTTGAAGCAGATCTAGCGATCAATTTACATATTTTTGTCGCTATAAGCACCTGTCAAAAGCCAATCAATTTCCAGAAATACGACTAGACATATTATAACTTGTGTAGTTTTACTGACTACCCCTCGACGAAAACCGCATTAGCTTTAGTTAACCTTCCGCTCAAGTTCCACAAACAAGTCACTAGATAAAAAGATATACTCGAAGACCACCTGGCGCAAACAGCCATACGTTGTGAAGTATGGAGTTAACATCTTCACGTTTTTTTATTGTTTGCTTGTTTCTTCAAACTTATTAAAATTAAAAGCAAATATAAGGAACCCTCAATAACTTTCTTATTGTAAAGATATTTTTTATATTACGGCATCGTTGTAAAGGTAAAGTTCTCAGCTTTAATTTGATGTACCATTTGCTGGTTTTTACATGTAAATGGCGTTTGAAGACCCAATAATAATTAGCGCATTTCTAGAAGCGCGTAAACTGATATTTGAAAACCCGGACCTCACGAAACCATTATTTATTTCGTCTAAATGGGTCTGTTGAAATGTGGTCTTAATTTTGAGGTGGTATTTATGTTGAAGTGGTTTTTAAGGGAGGTTTTACTGTTCATGTACATAAAAGAAGCAATGACAATTAGAGATCGGACGATGAAAGACGTGTCGAACAGAGCACGCTTGAAAATCAATTACACACAAGTACAAAATGAGTATAGACAACAGCTTTGCATGGGTAAATGACGGAATAAGTGCAAGGCATAACAAAAAAAATATATTTTTTAAACTGATTGATGTGCCGTAGGTTGCTCTGTGATTTATTTTTTTTTATTTTCTTTATTTATTCTTTACCAAGTACAAAAATTACACAACCATTTGAATGTAGGTTCATGTTCAATTTTTATGAAACCATTTTACATTTTTTTATTTCACTTTTATCAAGTCATTAACTGTCAGGTAATCTGCAGGTGCAATAAACTTAAACTCTACTCTTTTTCGGCTCTGCTGATGGCATGTTTGGCATTTTTTCTGTTTTAGAAAAAGGCGATAATTTGTTTACAAAAGTTATTAAATGTTTCCGCATCAACGGTATATCATATCGCATTCTAGATTAGAAAGATTTACTTTAAAGTAGTTAAATATTAATTCAGATTTGCAGTTGCAAACACTCCACAATCGGAACCCTTGGTTTGACCCTGGACATCTAGAATCTGAGCATCTGATCTGTAAGAGTTGTATAAATCTGTGAAATCTGAATAGACACACTACTGCTTATTGATCTGCTTGATTTTATACAGCCAACAATATAAATTACACAATTTTTCTCGCACTGAAACGATAATAACCAGTGATTATGCCCATTATGGTGAATTTGTGCGCTGGGTGACCCTTATAGTTTTAAATTAGTATTTATTTTCCAGAAACCTTGTGTTCTTTGAAATATGGCATCTATTTTGTATCCTCAAGGTCAAAAATTGCGAGGAACGAGGGGGCCTGTAAATTTTGAGCTGCATTTATTATATTATCGTTTAACCACCCACCGGTATTTGTAATTAGTTTTTGTCCGTTTCAGTAAGATTTAATGATTCCAGCCATAGGGCAGACTCATTAATTTGGCGGGTTAAACTTTCATCTGACGTACTATGTGATCAAATTGCCTCGTCCCTGATTGGACTTAATATTTACTGAAATATCGACACAATCCAAACGAATCTTCTTTGGGGTCGACTCTTCTAGAAATTCGTTTTTCTTTCTTAAAGACGTCGGTGTTGACGACTGATTAAGGGTATCTTGTAAACGGTTGGTAGGTCTAACATGAGATGAATCCTCTTCGTGATAGAACTTGTCTGTCGATTATCATGTTTAAAAAAATTTTTTCGAGCCGACTTTTCATGAACATATTTATACGTATTAAATGACTGCGGTGTAAAAGAAGTTTTTGTCTCCGAATTTAATTTAGATGTCGACGTAGGATTTTGTTATTAAATTCCTCCATTGCGGCGAGATTTTTTACCGTTGAAACAGGTTCTGGTATTACTTCAAAGTCGGTCTTTTTAGGTCTTTTTTGTCCAGTCTTTGTGGCTATTCTGGGTCAACTATTTTTGTTTAAACTGAAAGATTATGTTACAGTTAATGGATGGATCCATGTTCATTGCGAGTTTTACTGCTAAAATATGATAACATTGCCCAGTAGATGGACAGCTGCACTTTTCTTTAGGCCATAAAGTAACCACGCGCTTGGATCCATTCTGCCAAAAATGCGTTCATGGACGAAATAAGTCTGACCTCATTTTCAACGGTATCTTGTGCGAGCATTTTTTTACTAAATTTTTCTCTGGGCCCTATCTTTCACCTAAATTTTGTCATTATTGGGGTTTTAAACGCCATTTACATATAAAAACCACAAATGATATATCAAATTAAAGCTGAGAACTTCACCTTTACAACGATACATTAATATAAAAAAAATCTTTACAAATAAGAAAGTTATTGAGGGTTCCGTCAGTTCCGGTTTTTCCGCGATAGGGTTTCGGGTAATAAACTTGGCCAAATATGAGATTTTTATACCAGCCCTCTCTATATTTAAACAGTTTCTGGATAAATTCCGTTTTACGCATATAAATATTTCCCATCATTTTTAATAACTGTTTTTGGGCAAACCTTTCTTGTTTTCGTATGTTGATAAATTTTGACAGTTTCTGCCTTAAGACAACTTGTAACACATTTCGATGTGATTAATCTAATTGCATGTTTTCAAACAGGTCATTAAAACCTTGGCTAAACTATTTTCCCAGTTTTTGAACATGCCTAGTGACTGTAGAGGAATCTCAACGAGCCGTGGGGCCGTGGTATCTCTTTTAGTGTTTAGCTTTTACTATCATTAAAAATGAAGGCACTGCAAATTGGTATGGCAATATGTTATCAAGATTATACAAATAATAGGCCCCCCCCAAAAAAACACCAAAAATACACTGGAATGCCAAGAGGCAAAAATGCCACCATAACAGACTAAATGAAAATGTATCCATGCGAGAAATACTTTTTATTTGCATGGTATATTTCCAATTTCCGATCATATGACCGAATGGGCCCTTTGAAGTACAAATATTTCTGCATTTCTCATGAAATATCTGCATGTCAATTTCAATTCACGGAGTAACTTTTGAGTAAAGATGTCAAAATATATGAAATGTTTCTCGAGACGAACACACAATCGCGTACAATGTAACTATCGTGCACTTGAAGCATTACTTACCTTTGAGGCTTGGTTAATCTTTCCGCCGTTGTCGAGGAGTAGATTAACAATGTCCAAGAATCCTCCCTGGGCTGCGAAGAACAGAGCTCCCGTTCCAGTCTGTGAAGAAGAAGAAGAAAAGAAAATTATCATTATTATTATTATTATTAACAATCTTCCACGGAACAGAAAACTGTATTGCTAAACAATATATTATATTTGTTAATTCACAGTGCAAAGGTTAAAGCAAAATCATGGATTTTCTAGAGGAAATCATAAGAACTGTAGTAAGCACATAGTACAAACAGATAAACCTGCACAAAGATTTTTATACAAAAAAAAAAAAATCAGCTTGAACCTTGCATGAAAATTCGAATACAGTAATCTAGGGGTGCATATACCATTGCATTATATTAAAGGAAAGCTAAATTCAAACTTTTAATGCTTTAATGTAAAAACTCACCGCTTTCCTCAAATCTAAGAATTTATATTAGATGCCGATACTCGTATTATTCCTTAAAAATGAAAATAAACCTGCATGGGGCCATGACATGATAAAGATTTTTATATAAAGAATTTGAGGGTTAAATACTGATGAAATACGGTTCATGACTAACAAATGTGACGGGAAGAGTTAAAAAAAGTTCACGTGGGTGAAAAGACTTACATATTTGTTTACGTGTACCAAATGATAGTGCTCTCAGGTCAAGTCGAGAAGAAAATGACCATAGGACTAGTGAGTAAACTACGGGTGATCTCATATGCTAACATGTGACCTTCTCTATTTCCCATATTTGCCTTTTCAATCAACCAATGAAGTATATATTAAAATAGGAAAGGAAAAGTTTACCGGTCTCCTGCCAATATTATAAAATATATTTTCCTAATTCTGGTTTCCTTACCGGTAAATAAAGAGAACAAACCGAGCTTTAACTTACATGCCTAGTCGCATTAGGCTCAGCCCCTGTTCCAGCAGCTCCCTGACCAACTCCACGTGCCCGTTCGCTGCTGCCAGAATGAGAGGAGTGGTGCCATCCTGTGGAGTACACGATACAAAATACTACTACTGAGACTGCTGTCATCATTAGTATTAACTTGGGATTAAAAGAGAACATCGGTATAATCTTACTGGTGGTTGTCTGATTCAACTTACTTCCCAAAAACCTTACCTAATTCACAGGTAAGGTAGCCAATTATAATTCTCTTCTTTCATAGTATGATATTACGATAACGCTCACTATTGATACTGTTATAGTATTATTGGTCAAACCACGGTTATGCTTACTAACATTTAGTTCGCCAGTGTCGCTGTAATTATCACCATTATCAGTTGGCATTTACAAATGCAACATTGTTGTTGCCATCACTACTATTAACTCGTGCCTCATTATCATAACTCTCAAGTGTTAACTGCGACACTGCACCTCGACAAAGCTGGTCGGAAGAACAACTGATTACTCGGAACTGTCGTCATCTCTTTATAACGCTGCTGTTATTTGTTCAAACCAGCACGAGTGAAGCATTTCTGTTACAAGATTGGTTTGAGGCATTCATATTTGACTTCATACCGTGTCCATACGTCTTTTGGGCAACAACAACTCAGCAATCTCATTAGTTTTATACCTAAAGCCAAACATAAAACTATTTCGATGAAAACAAGACGCCATTATTTAGAGAGAATACTCACGTACTACTGCATATCACGTACTAAGACGACGATACAGTTAGATGTCAAATTTATCCAGCTAAGATGGGCAGGACCGCACAAAACTCCCAATTCGAGAGGGAGAGGTTTATCAGTTATCACCATAATGAACTAGTTAAATGTCACCGTATTTCACTTCATTTTAATCAGTTTGTCGAAGGTATATTTTTAAATTAAACAATTTGCAGTTCCTAGAACGCTACACCTTCTGTGTTTGACCACCAACCACTTCACTAACAAGATCGTTTACCAGTTAAAAACCGATTTGGTAAATGCGACATCCCAGTAGAGTCCTCATCTGGCTTTGATGATACGTGGCTTATCAACAGGCACACGAACTTACAAATCGTTAAATACGTCTACATGACACACACACACACACACACACACACACACACCAGTTTAAGCCCCTGTACCTCAAACCGCGCGTTCGATATCCCTGCAATGTCGATGGTTAAAGGCAACAGCCTCTAACCTCACTATAAATGTTATCACTTTTAACGTCACACCCTACGTTATCAATGACAACAAGGCAATATATTCTGATACATATCGACAGTTGTCAGCGGCTTGAATTCATCACGCTTCAAACTAAAAGCAAATGCCTGTGCGAGCCAACGTAAAAATGTTTGCTCTCGACAACTACAATAGCTGCCGTTTCCAAGGTACATAGACTAATGTTATGAAAAACGCAGTATAATAGAGATGATGATACTAATCAAGTCTATTAATCGTCTACGCTTCCATTCACTGGCAAGGGGAAGAACAATGCCCTCTAAGCGTACTCTTTAAAAAAGTCATACAGAACTGAATGGCCACTTACCTCGCACAATAATGATCGGCTTTAGAGGACCCTGACAAAACGGTGGAACCCATTCAAACGCTCACTGTTCACGTATTGGGTGGCTTTTTATATTGATTTTCAAATGCAAGACACGCGCGATTTACAAAAGGATGTTGTGAAATAAACTGTGTCCACTGACAAAGGCTTTGGATATACCCATCATCGTCTAGGTAATAAAAGGTCTTTTATAATAATAATAATAATAATAATAATAATTATAATAATGTCGACGGACCTTCCCTAAAGCAAAAATTTGGGGGGAAACTTCTTTCTTAGAAGAAATCGGCACCAGAAAAATACGCACACCACGTCGCTCTTTTATCTATAAACAAGACAGCTCTGGAATCTTTTGACTATGTTGCTGTCCAAAAATTTCGTCTAACAGCCATATTTTGAATTTCACAGTTTTTCATAAAGCAACTGGAGTTAAATTATTATGACTTGAATTGCAGAGCTATTCTGAGTTAGCCAAGATTCACGATATCAATACTGTATACAATTACATTTATATATGTACTGTATATACTATCTACAACCGCAAGCGTGGGCATACACACGCGTACAGCCACGTGAAATTGAAGCCAATACATAAACATGTATGTTCGCGTGTTTATTCACACGCGAAATCGAAACCAGATCCCCTTATAACAAGACCGCAGGACGAATACGGGTAGTCGGAGAGAGCGAAGAAAACTAGATTCAACCGAATGAAAGAAATCCGAATCAAAGGCTTCCTACGCAGGAGACGAGGGTTCCCGGGTCAGGCTGGATGTTCGAATACATCAATGGAAGAGAGAGGGCGGGGGGGACCAAAGAACGAGCCGCAGCAAAAGGGGGAGACTATACAGCGGCACAATAAACATTCGTTTTACCGCTGGTCGTTTTACTAGCAAAGTTAAGCATGGCTGGGTCTTGTCAGTAGGCTACCTGGATCGGTGATCACCTTACTAAACCAGACCCGGTCGGCACACACCCCTTGGACAGGAATGGGGATGGGTATCAGTACCCCCCTCTATGGAGAAAAGTGCATATGGTAGAATATTTTACTTCAATAAACAAAAATTTTTCTAGCAATTAAAAGACATCGAGCAATACTGGTCGTGGTGTGCAAAAAGTTGCGCCATCTAACATGCCTCTTACTTGGGCATCTTCTCATTACCCACAAATCGTTCAATGAACTTCTATTCGGTTCTGGGCACTATCTTCCGGAATACAATCTTGCATAGCTAAAGATTACACTACAGAGTCTGACTAGCGCAAAAGTGGTATTTGAACTACACTCATCCCTTTCTGTAGTGACAATATACATTGACTACAGAGAAAAGAAGCAAATTTATGAAATGAAATGTTCTCTATCACTTACTGTTTGTATCAATGAATTATAATAAATTGCTTTCAAAGAACCAAGATGGCATTAAACTCACTTACTATAACACTAAATTTTTCAGCCAATAACCGATTTCTATGTTCATAGATCATAAAAATGAAACGAAATGCTTCAAGGAGTATTCCAAGGGTTCTCGTAGGGCCTGCATTCACAAAAACAAGACTCACCCTATCGGCGCAGTCGACGTGCACCCTTCCCGTGTCGAGAACCCTCACAGCATCTTCGACGTCACCCTTGACAGCAGCTGCGTGTAGTCGTTGGTCGAATCTCGTGCACACCTGAAAACAGAAACGCCGTGTTTTACAATAAGCAATTTTAATCTTCAAACTCCTTTTCATAGGAAATAGGAGACTCAGCAGGAAGTGATATACACTCTCTGATTGTTGGGCCTTTAAATTTAAAAAAATAAGCTTCAAGTTGTTTGAATTCATTAACCCGTTAAGTTTCGAAGGGGGCAAAAAACGAGTCACCCACATCCTAAAGAAATTTACGTTCAACAGCTGTTAAAAAACTTCCTTACAGAAAGGAGTTTTCAATTTAACTTCAAAGAAGTTTACATGTATGAAGGGTTAAATACATTCTCAGTATTACCTAAATGACTAAATATAAGACCCTTTCATTTAAACACTTAATAATCAATTTTGATCAAGAATAATTAAAAATCTTCAGACTCTAAAAACATCAGGAATGAATGCTAAGGAAAAGACAAATTCTCAAAGATTCTATAAAATGTATGAAGAACAAAAACCACATAAAAAATGATGCTTGCTCAAGTCCCTAAACAGTTAATGCTTTAAAGATAATATAAGAATCACGTTTAAAACTCAAATGCAGAGGGAAATTACCAGTCCATAATAGCCAAACATTTGTGTACACAGTTTCAGTAGACCGGAACGCTCTCAACTTCGCTTTAATTAATAATGTACATGACAAATTAATGCATATTACTGGTGGCATTCCAAAGTTTATATTCATCGCTGGCAGCTCGGGCACGACGCAAACACAAACGAACGCACACACAAACCACTCAGACGTTAAGAGACTGAAATAACATGGGTTAGGTTTCTATTACCTTACCAGTGGGATGTTTTTGTTCTGTTGTCGTCAACCGTCAATCTTTTTTACAGATTTTGATGTGTGACTGAGATATTATTGAGAAGGAATGATGTATCATTAAAAGATTTAAAATGAAATCTATCATGCTTTTAATAGTTTGTTGGAGTATGTTGTTACTTACAATTACTCTACAAGGTTAATGTGCTAGAAAAATCCTGACAAGGCTACGGGCCCTCCGTTCTTAAAAGGTAAAAATCTTAGAATTATCGATCTGAAATTAAATTAAAACCGATCTTCAATTGAATGTAGAGGAAGGTACACTGGGGATATCAAAGAGAGAGAGAGAGAGAGAGAGAGAGAGAGGAGAGAGAGAGAGAGAGAGAGAGAGAGAGAGAGAGTGTGTCTTTGCAATTTAGGCTAGTATCTCGCGTTTCGGTTTTAACTTACAAAATGATCATTACCTTTGGTTTTATTTTTACCGTCTTTGGAAGTTCTATCCAGATGAAAAACTTTTTCTGTATGTAGTTACGAAATACTGTATGTATACCAAGCATAAAATCATAGATTAAATGATATTTTAATTGTGTATCTTTGCTGCTTAAAAAAACTCGACTGAGGCATTAATCGGAAAAGGGCATAGACCTTTAAATGTTGGCACTGATAGCAGTAAAAGCAAAAGAGCTCCGCAAAGTAGACTAATTATAACCGAGTCTCATTTAAATTGGACAATAAAATTTACGGATGAAATTCATCCACAGAGATTAAGGTTAAATGTGGATTCCAATACCTTGCATTTTCAGTTTTTACAATGTTACAGATACAATTGGCCTTTCCATACGGGAAGCCAAACTCAGCTTTTCTATACTTATAAGATGGTAAATGGAGCTGCCCTTTTTGCTTGTCGTTCTCTTACCCTCACGCTTCTACCTATAGCCGGAATCTTTCTCTGGCCGTCAGCCTCTCTTAAATAATGACTAATCTTTTGCATCAAAAGACCAACTGTTTTACACAGCTCCAAATTTCGCGTAGCTTTGATGAAAATTTAATTTACCCTCACTCTAACAAACGCACACGCACCACAAAGATCTACGATTTCTAAAACATTTTTATACTACAGGGTTCCTGTAAACCTAAACTCGATCAGTATTATCAGTTATTAAATATATAAAAGGCACGTAAATTTCGTAAAAAGAACAGATTATAATGCTTTACAGTTGTCTCCTGGTTAAAAATGACAATACGAGTATTTCTACAATGTCTCGGCTCAGCCAGGAACCACTGAGTGGGTCCTGGGCTCAGCCACTTTTGAACTCTGTCCAAATCGTTTTTATCGCCCGGAGAGGCGCTTGTGTATTCCCAGATTTTCTGTTGAAAACGAGGCAGAACTTTTCCCCTTCAAATCCTTCTTCCCACTCAAGTAATTTCCCGAAGTTTAAGAGACTTGTTTTACGTCTTGGTTTTAGTTTTATGCTCTAACTTCACCTATCTTGGTTAAGGTTATTTCTTCAATGACTTCTCATGGCATCCTGAATTCAGTTAAATTAGGTCTGATACACAATTACAGCACTTGTACTGACATAAGATATCGGTCATGCATGATATGCTATTTATCACAAGCGACTGATTGAAAAGTACCCTCTGGCGTTTTATCTCGTACAGTGAAATTCGCGAAGCTTTCCACAATAATGAAAAAAACAGTCTTAAACCCGCCCGGTCACTTCAGTGGTTTCTCTAGTCTCGCCGTAACCCACTGCTGCTTATAACAGATTCGTAGAGTCTGCTGAACGTTTGGCTTCCACCGGTGGCACCCACAGTGACTGGAAAACAACTTTAGCCAGTGGTCACCAACTCAAACCAAACTTTTGCCGGTGGTTGTCCACTAGAATGTAAATGCCGGTGGTCGTCCACTGGAATATAACTTTCGCCAATGTTCACCCACTTGAATACAACTGTGCCTTGGAGTCACCCACTGGAATACAAACCAACCCAAAAGCTTAAAGTCAGCTGATATATAGTGAAGTTCTTACATACAGCTAAGTTGTGAACTATAAGGTACATAAACCTGTATACTGTAGTCTATCTCCTACAAACTTTGCGATGTTTCTTTCAAAAGTCATGAGCAAATTCAAACAAAAATTAAAATTTCTATGGATGAGGGGAGTTTGAAAACGGATGGCTCTGTCTTTTGAAGCTAACTTATCTTAGCCATGGTTGAGTTATGGGACATCAAAACGCCTGGAGACATCAAATATGAAGAAAACACATTAAACCTAACCACAAATAATTCCTCAATTTATGTGCCTAGAAGCAACATATTCAACCCATTGTCTAATAAATAATTCTTGAATATAGGTACAGAAGGGGCAAAGCACTGTTACACACATAAGGAGAACCTCGAGGTTCCAACCCGTCAGCAAGAAAGGTACTGGGGGTTCCAATGGTGCGAAGTCTGTGATGACACTGACACAGACTACCAACCCCGTCTAAAGAAGGGCCAGAATGAAGTACAAAGCTTAGTTAGTCAAGAGTTTTTGGGGGACAAAAACTAAAACTTGTCACTTGTCTGCCAGAACAGAAGGATGATCAACACTTGTCTAAGTCAGCCAATAGGGAAGTTATGATGGGCACAGTACTATGATAGTTATGCCTATAAAGCCAGAGTAGAGTGCTCATTCAGTCTATTGGGGAGGTTTATAAGGAAAGCATGAAGAGCAGTGCTTGACTAAACAGTAAGCCAGAAGGTATGGGGGCAGGGTTCACGGCTAAGTCAGTCAGCGAAGAGGGCACTGGGGCACTTAACTCAAGTTGGTATGGATGATATGGAGGAGGGATGCAGTGCTTGGCTAAGTCAGACTGTGGGGAAGTTGAAGGGGTCCCATCTATAGTTAAGGCTGTTTGTGAGCCTGTGCGGGATGACTGGACTTGAAGTCTCAAGCAAGTTGGTCATCAATAAAGGTTGTCTGAGAATAAGTTCCCAGATTAGGGACTCAAAAAGCTATGTGTAAAGATGCACGAACTTTCGTGGATATTGTTTTAAGAGCAGCCCATAATTACTCTTGGAATTTTTGTATTGGTTCCCGTGACTCCTCCGGTAATTGTAAACACTCCTCTTACAAGTTATATCCTTCGCAAATTTAATTACCAATCATGTGATTTTTTTTACCCACTAGGTAATGTCATAGGACTTTAGAATCCTTGAAATTATCGAATCAAATTTTTTTCTGGGTTTCTTTAGTCTCTGTTTAACCCTAAAACTATTAATGCCTTGTGCTAACTGTTAAGATATCTCACCTAAGAATGTTGCTTGATGGTGAAAAAAATAAAAATGCAGTAATCATTTAGATGATGATGCTAATAAACATCAGGAAAGTTAAATTTTGTACATTTTAACTACTGCATTATAAGAAGAGGAATTCCAAGCTAATTTAGGTTACATTATAGGGTTTAACAACCTTGGTAAAACCGCACAAGCTGTTAATAATTGGAATCTGCTTTGAAATGTTGTTTTCTGGTAGTTAATCATGTATTTCGAATGATTTTATGAGTAATTAATGCCCGAAGGGATTTGCTAATCCCTCTCTCCCCACACCTATATCAATATCCATCTAGAACTGGTTGATATAATATTATGTATAATCTTCTGATGAGGAGACGGGATGTAACCTTATATATACCACTACTAGCATTTTATGGTATTTTAGTTCATATTAAGTTCGGGAAGACTTCAGCCCTTCTAGTACCCTATGTTATGCTAGGTTAGGTTACCATGGATCCCTGTATTTTACCCACTGACTGATGGCATCTAGGTCAGGTTAGGTGGGAGAGGGGGAATCTAGGGAGTGAAGCCCCCATGCCAGGCTAAGTGGGGGGTTCAGGGGGTGAGGCCCCTAGCCCGGCAAGGACACAGAGCACAAAGTTTGGGATAGGATGCATCCATGTATTTTGGTCATATCTGTTTTCTCTTCCATAAAATCCCACCTTGCCCCCTGGTAACCCCTGTTAACAGGTGTTACAGGTTAACTAAGCATTTCCTACAAAAATAATAAAGGTGAAAAAAATGTTTTTATATTCAGTTACTTCCTTTAAGGAACACACATTTCCATAGTCTTTCGTCCACACGAATTCCGTGCCCTAATCTATACAAAAACAATAAAAATATAATAACAATGATTACTGAAACTTGTTCCTTGTAAAGTAACTATTACTAATATTCAAAGGATGCATAAATATGTTTACGGGAGATTTTGGATCAAGATGGCCTATACTCAACTTTGCTCCTTATAAGTCAAGTTCATATACTAGAACTGCATTGCAACATCATTTTTCACAGCAACAAGATTTTAAGTATATTTGCAAAACATTCAAAATCCACGATGCTGACCTGGCCGAACCACGGTGGTAAGTGTCCATGAAAACGCTAGTAAGAGTAGCCTATAATTCATTTTCTGGAAAAAACGAGACTCGTAAAACCTAGGCATTCTTATGCGTATATCTTGAAAATCATAATACGCCAACGATAAACATGTCCACTTTAAAAACGATGGATACAGGAGCTTACCTGTGCGCAAATACTTCGTAAGTATATAAAAGACACACTTGGTTATCGACCACCACGAGACGAGTACCTATCCCCTTCAAAGCTCAGGAGGAACAACAGACACTTCTGTATACTACATTAAAAGAAGTCTTACTTACCTCGTTGATTACTTCTGACGATACTCTACTTATATCATTCATTAACGTTATTCCTAAATTTATTTATTTGTCATCTGTACTTGAACCAACCTCTATTAACTGTAATCTTACAGTAATAAATAAAAATAAAGACAATTTATCATTGATTACGCACTAATATCCACGACTGGCCGTCATGCCCGTGAGGTTTCGGACTAGCTAATTAGCGGTCCAGTTGCAGATAACGGTCCGTTCAATGATGAAACACATTCACGCATAACTATGATAGTAAGTAAGCAAATACACACTGCATAAGGTTTCTACAGAGTGCTTGGAAAATGACGATATTACGTGTCTAGTCTTTATTTTCATTAACGGAGTGGAAAAGTCATAACTCGCAAACATGGCAGTGACTTCCCCTGAATTTTTCCTCATATACATCTTTCATGTTGTCGAGATTAATTTAGGCTATTAAAAAGGCATTACAATACTTTTAGAGGCAGGTTTACATTTCCTCGGGGGTTTAGCTAATTCCAAAAGATCACTCGTTTGAAACCTATTGGTCACATTCACCAGACCTATAATAGGGAAATGCATGGCTATGCAATGGACTTGAAAACTACTCGATTTCCGGATCTTTCCTAGATAGTGACCCTCACTGTGTAAGTTCCTCTTTGTACGAGTTGGTATCGTTCTCGGTTAGCACTCTGCTAGGCCCGCGTTCGATTCTCCGACCGGTCAATGAAGAATTAGAGAAATTTATTTCTGGTGATAGAAATTCATTTCTCGTTATAATGTGGCTCGGATTTCACAATAAGCTGTAGGTCCCGTTGCTAGGTAACAAATTGGTTCTTAGCCACGTAAAATAAACCTAATCCTTCGGGCCAGCCCTATAGGAGAGCTGTTAATCAGCTCAGTGGTCTGCTTAAATTAAGGTATACTTTGTTTTTAACCCGGTGTGTATCCACCTTTGCGGCGAGTTTAGTACAAGCCCGTTGGGGATGACCGTACAAACATCAACAAAAGACTGTAAATGTCATGAAGATAATGACGCCCAAGAAATATTAGTCCTAGATAACGACCCCCGAAAACACTTGGGGGTCACTATCTAGGAAAGTTTCCGATTTCCAAACATTTTCCAATATGATTTCCACTGAAATCCTTTGAAAATGAGCATTTCCCTTTTCCTAAGTCACGGCCTGAGGAGATGTGCGAAGTGCTCTAAGCCCTACATTATCTCCTCTTTCTTTCTACTGGTTTGGGCTTAATATGAGGCTTTAAGTTGCCTATCCCGTCAGCCACAGAATTGACTCTAATAGGAGACATGTCTATTGTCTCCCAGCGAATTACATATGAAGACTGTAAAAGTGAAGAATTTACAAAATACTTAATGGAATCGTGTATTCCTAGAACATATTATTATTATTATTATTTATTATTGGAAATTC